>NC_061061.1:9910493-9965493 GCF_021917145.1 Hypomesus transpacificus
TTTCGAAGACGTCAGACTTACTTGATGCCAGGAACTTCACAGGATTTGGGACGTGACGAGAGGAGCGGCAACTACAGAGAACGTGAAAAAAAAGTAGTGTCCGAAAACCAAAATGAATGTGCTTCATTTTACACTAAACAATAGAGTGCAAATACAACACAGTGCATAGTGGTGATGGTTGGTGTTGAGTATTTTATTTGTTCTTACTTTTTTCGTGTCCCAAGGCTTGAGGAGTTTGCCCTCGTCTAGAACATTCTCTTCTATGGGGGGAACCGGGTAAGGGAACACTGAAAGACAAGCACACCAAAAATCAAATTTTTAAATGACTGTCCACACAGTTAAACTGATACTCCTTGCTTAGATAGTGTCCTTGTGCAGTTTTGTGTGTGTGTGTGTGTATAGTGGAAACAGGCAATAGAGTGTCAGTAGACATTGTCAGTCTGACAGTCAGACTTACTTCTTCGGCCCTCTCCCTCTCCCTGACCTAGAGTAGCCCAGACAGACAACACAGTCAGGATTTGTATAACAAATTGGACAAACTTCTAACTACACAGTTCTTTCATACATGTTTCCAAGCAAAGGAACTGAAAATAACAAAGTACATTTATGTGGCCTGCTATGAAAGGAAACAGACACTTTATGCTTCTAGTTGCTTTTAGTTCCACAATCGGCGGTTAAATATGAAGTTGTCATTTTCAGTCTCCTAGTTTCCATTATAAAACGTTGTAGGAGAGTAGCCACTCCCCACTAATATCCATATTTTAACACGTTTTAAGAGGGCCAGAAAAGGCCCCAAAAATATGCTACTTTGAGCTCCATCGAGTGTCTCCAGAAGAGACGGGACGTTCCCCTCCTCATGAGTTCAGGGTATCTAATTTGGATGTCGTCACCGGTGTGTCTGCCCTGGTGGGTGAGGCTGTGGCCGGCGTTGAAGGGGTCCCCTGCAGGCGGGTTCATCACGCTGGTGTGGAGTGCCGAGTCAGAGTTTGTCCTGCACAGGGACAAAGGTTTCAGCTTACTTACTGCTTCCAGAATAGAGTTGTTTTATGAGGGGAGAAGAGAGACTGCGTGGAGAGGCAAAAGAGGCCGGGCGAGAGCCTCCCGCTCTCTATCTCTCTCTCTCCGCCTCGACCCAGGGCTCGCTCCTTTCAAAGACTCCCTGGGATCTACTGGGGACGAGTGAATAAGAGGGAGAAATCCAAATACATAGAAAACAGAATCTAACCAACTACAATGAACCCTAATCCATGGTATAGATCTCAACACCCCCTGAGCAACACAAAAAAAAAAAAAAAAAGTGTCGACTCCACTTCAGCCAAGTCTGTAGAAGACCCGACTTCCGGTCGCTTAAACCCGGTAGCCATACAACACAGCTCCATGTCATGCCAGCCTTGGCTGGGAGCGTCTTCCTGGCTCGGGTCAGGGCATAGATACCAAGTGGTTGTATAGAAGAGACTGAAGGGATGGAGAGAGGAAGGAGGGGAGGGAGTCACCTGTTGAGTGCTGTGGTGGGCAGCCGAAACAACTGGCTTTTGTCCCCAGGGAAGTTGCCGGACCAGTTCCTTTCACGATCGACACAAACAGATGACCGTTATTCTCCAAAAGAAGAGAAAAGGACAAAGAAGAAGAAAAAA
The DNA here is from genome assembly GCF_021917145.1 of Hypomesus transpacificus. Taxonomy (NCBI): domain Eukaryota; kingdom Metazoa; phylum Chordata; class Actinopteri; order Osmeriformes; family Osmeridae; genus Hypomesus; species Hypomesus transpacificus. The sequence goes on from NC_061061.1 coordinate 9,912,128, forward strand.
AAAACGAAAAGAAAAAAAAAACGTAGGCTTGGAAAAGGAACGGCGCGCAAGAGAGAGATGAAGAAGTGAGGGAGGGAAAAAAAGAAAGCATGCAAAAAAAGCGCAAGGACGGGAACTGGAATGCACCCTTGTACTCCGCTGATGTAGGCGGACACAGGCAGCACTAAGAGACAACAGTTGATCTAGTCTTAGTGTGTAAATGAGAGCAGAGCTTTCTACACATGCAAGTATGCGGCGAGTATTAGCTAGCAGTGTGTGTATGTGTATGCATTTTTACAGTGGCAAAGTGTGATTCAAGTGCATCTGTGAGACTTGCCAGAGTTACGTAACAAAAGTTATTCTACTCTTAGGCAACCAGAACACCGGTTCGACCTATCAGTCAGGTTTATGTCAGGGGAATTTACGAGGATCTTTGTCGGTGTTGCGAGCCTGCTGTCCTTCCGTGCTGATCTTGGGGGAATTCGAGCAGACTTCTGCTGACATGGTCAGTGGTCTGCGAGCCACTCCATTCACCTGATTGATGGCGGCCATTTTCCCAAAGCGCAGCATTTCAGCCGGCAGGGCAGATAAAATGGGGTTTCAGGCAGCCTTCGTTTTCATTTGTACGTCAAAGGTGTTTTGTGAGATGTCTGGAAACGGCATCATCTTTTTTTCTTTGATAGAGTGAGCTTTTTAGAGTGGTGAAGATTGCAGGTCAAAGCCTGCTGCTAGACTACTGAAATGCAGCTATGCTGAATACTAAATGCTGCTGCTAGACTACTGACCAGAACCAGAAAGTATGATCACATAACATCTACTCTCTTCTCTCTACACTGGCTCCCTATCCAAGCCAGAGCTGATCTCAAAGTTCTACTACTAACCTACAAATCTCTACATGGATTGGCACCACTATACCTCTCTGGTCTTCTTGCACCCTATCAACCCCGTAAGGAGACTAAGATCCCAAGACTATCTGGTGGTTCCCAAAATTAATTTAAAAAAAAAAAACTGCTGAAGGCAGGGCGTTCTCATATAGAGCACCTCTTCTCTGGAACAAATTACCTGTCTCAGTTAAGGAGGCTGATACCGTTTCGACATTCAAAGTTAGGTTCAAAGCTTTTTTGTTTAGTCAGTTATACGACTGCTGTGTGTGTGTATGTACTTTTAATGTACACCTGAAGTGTGTGTTTTTTCTGTATATGTATCATATATAACTTTTAAATTACAAATAAAGCTTCTATAAGTCCATGGAGGCCCGACTTGATGTTACAAATAAAGTAAACCTGTTGCTGTATATTGTTACTGTTATTGTTTCTGTTACTAGTCTGTTACAAGCGGCTCTCCTCTCTCTGTCCCACCTCCACACCTCCCTTTGGTGTGGGGGGTTTGAGCTGTCAGCATCTGCCTGGTCAGCGGTCTGCCAACGCTGGACCTGGTCGCCAGTGGACATCAATCTGTGACAGTCTGCCAAAGCTGGATCTAGTCGCCAAGTGGACACCAGTCTCCCTGACGGACAACAGCGGGTTCCCGGTCCCTCTCCTTATCCCCCTGCCTGTGATGCTGCACTGCCTGTGATGCTGCGCCGATCACAGTCCCCAGCCCTGTGGCTACCTCTGCTTAAACTGACATTTACCAACTCTGACCCAAGTTGAACACTGGATGTTGGTGTTTCAGCATCCATTGACACTGCGCTGCTGTATGACTTTCTTTGCCTTCCTTGAGGGTTTAGGTTGGCAGAGGTGCAGTTATATGGGCGTATGTGAAGCCCTCTGTGACATGGCTTGTAAAAAGGGCTATACAAATACATTTTTATTTGATTCTCTTTGTGTCTTTTCCATCTGAGAGGAGGAAGAGTTCAAAGAAAGTGGACGGTCAAAAATTAAGGAGTAAAGCAGGGGAAAAACATATCCTTGATGCCATAAAGTAGAAGAGGAAAAGCCAGAAGAAAAAAAACAACTGAAAAGAAGATAACTGTGCGTTCTGGGAGGCAACTCAAGAAAGGCCTAGGAAGAAAAGCTGACTAAAGTAAAGCTCTTGTTAGTCTGTCCTGTTAGTCAGCGTTAGTAGTGTGAATTGTTTTCTTGAGCTTCAAGCTTGCAAAATGCAAACATAGTAGAGGAACAAAAAACCAGGCTTGGTGCATCCACAAAACAAGCGAACTGGCATCCCCGTGGACAGCCTAGTCCCCGGGCACAAATGGATTTGAATCCTTACCTTCTCCAGCTGGGGTCTGGGGGAGGGGACAGGTAGGCAGAGTTGTACGGAGAGCTGTCCACCTGAGAAGAACTTGGGTCAAGGAAACCACAGAAATGCATTATGGGGGGTGGTGGTGGGGGGGGGGGAACCAAGGAAGCAACCAGAAAATCAGACAACATGCACAATATTAATACAGGTTGTGTGAAATACAAAGAGGTTTGTTTTATAATAAATACAAATTATAAATGATTTGAAACAATAAATGTTTTGGGAAAACTTGCAGCCTTGGTCTCGCTTTCTACAACACCAGAAGCACAAAGTTGATCCAAAGGCATAGAACTTGTTGATGTTCCTAGCAGCATTGTGACGCTATTATGTTTGCCAATCTTGATAAATGTCCTGCTATCACAAAAAAAAGGTTAAAGCTATTAAAAACAACAAACAAAAAGACCAATGTGTGAAAAACGGACAAAAGAAAAACAACTGTCGAAGATTTGACAAATACTCTTGTTTGTGGTCAAGGGTTTCATGTAGTTGTTATGGCCCCAGTGTGTGTGTGTGTGGTTGATCTCTGGGGGTCTGTGCTAATGCCTAAGGATACTTGTCTCCTGTAGGGACGCACAGGGGAGATGAACCTGCGGTCTCTCTGGACTCTCTCCACCAGGCCATGGTGTCTCGTGGAGCGGCTCGAGTCCAAGTTAGAATGGAACGACCCCTAAAGGAGAAAGAAGAAGAAAAAAGTGGTGGGAGGGAGGGATCAAGGTATCTGTTAAGTCGTTGCAGATCAAATTTCATAAAGAATTTGAAAAACTTGTTGCTTCATAAGGGTCAGGTCATTTGGTTGTTCAATAACTTTATATCAAGTGGGGGTAATGTTAGCTTTACTGACGCACAACCAATAAAAAAGTTAAAACAATATGAAACGCTGCTGATAAAGTAGAGGAGGAGGAACAGGTTGGTACTGTAGCTCAGTTCTTACTTGAAAGTCCCCCGTGTTTCTGCCGATCTGATTGACGTTGGGTAGGGAGCCGCCGTAGTACGGACCCTGCGTTCTGGCCAAGCGCACTTTTTGAGCCTGTATCTAGAGAGGACGGGGAAAGGAAGGACAAGGAGAGTGAGAGAAACAATATTACAAAACAGGGCCCGTAGCGTCGATTGAAGAATGTAGGCCAACATATTCTTCTCCACCAAATCTTCATTCAACATTAATATGTAGCACAAAAGAGTCAACTTTCTGAAGAAAGACAGTGGGACCTGTGACCTTGACAACTAAGAATATATTTGGAAAACTGCTAGGTACAGACTCAGCCTTGAGATGAAGCAACAGTACGCTGAGAGCTTTGAGCTGGCCAGCTAAGAATTAGGCTGTAGCAGTTGACAGCTGTAGTCAATTCATAAGTGGAAGCGGGAATAGATCTAATAGGACGATTATAAAATCATGCATTACTAGTTACAAGTTATTGCCATACACTGTGATTATGTACCAATGTCAAAAAACTATTAAGGCAGGTCTTTATTTTTAGTGGGGCATGAGGCTATGAGAATGTGGAACAACTTAATTATTCCAAGACATGAAACATGTCAATCATGATTAAACATTGTTTGTTTCTCGAAAAAACATAACAAAATAAACGTAGACCTTTCCAATGGAATTTATAAAATCCATTTACATGGGGGAGGGCCAGTGACAAAATGCTGCTTTGTCTATCTCTCAATGTGACCCTTTGGCCCTGGGCTATATCTGCACTATCAACATATTAAAATGTCAGGACTAGACTGTGGGAGGGCCCAATAGTTAATCCAATGAACACGCTCTTGATAGCATTAAGTAGATCATCTCTTTCTTACAATTCATTAATAACTTCCTGTAGATATGCAAAAACTATTTACCTGTCATTTAAGGCTAACATATTGCATCCCTTGTGTCAAGACAAGCAAACCAAAGTTATGTGGAATGGTTTGAAAATGTAGCTAAATGGAAAGGTCTGCCACCCCGTTTCTTCGTTTCATAGACAGACACCCTGTCCAACCAACCACATTCATACAAAGAAAACGAATAAAGCGCCTGGCCCATCCTCTCTAAATGTATTATCTAACATGAGCAATCTCTCCCTCAACACAGGCACTTGCATTTAAGCAATAATAAACAGCCAGGACAGTGGCACATCCAAAGACATGTGCACGTCCACACACACAGGTTTTGCAGGGTGCTCAGTCTCCCTTCACCAGTAGCAATTCCCTTTTGACGTGCCATTCGCCTTTGCTATTAGGTTGATTGGACCGCCCCCCCACAGTATTGCAGTAAAGAGTGAAGGCCTATTAGAAGGGGAGGCTGTAAAGGACAGGGTCTCAAAGAAATTCCCAGCAGTGACTGTGCTGGAACAGCAGAGGGGGGGGTCACCATGTATGAAAGGACTAGTGGTGGTGGTGGTGTGTGTAGGTGGGTGAGAGGATTGGGGATGCCAGTAAGAGAATAAAGCCCTTGAATGCGCGGCCAACAATGCGATTTATGGGAGGATGAGTGTCTTCACCGCATTGCTTGGTTTCACCCCCTCCTCTTCTCCAAGTCATTTCTTCACCACACTAAAATAGGTAACTTAGCAAACTTGCCAATTGTCCATGTTATAAACCACAGATATATACTCCTACTTTTTTACTTACTATATCAAGTCCTTATAACTGACATTTGCAAACGTCTCATTAGCATCGTGCCCGACTAGGTTCTGATAACTTTTGGTGTGTCCTGAGACTAGCTGACAAACATTTGTATATAATGTTGCCATTTAGCTGCATTGAGGATAGCTACATTTGCTGGTGCCATCTGTGCATCCAATCCAGTCAATACTTATTCAGCTCCACTTGTTGCTACAACTTAACTCAACAGTTCGGTGCTGGCAACCAGGATAATCTTATCAAACACCATTTACCCAACAACCCGAAAAAGTGCTTTTCCACACACAATGTCAACACAAAAACAAGCTAAATATCAGTGTCACGTTAGTTCACCGGGCGTTAGCTCTAACTGCAGTAATACGTTAGCCACTGTTAGCTAGGCTAACTTTACGTCAACGGAGTCAGTGATTGATTACAGCTGCCAGCTAGCGAGCTAACATTGTTAAACATGCTTGATAGCCTGCTAAGTAGCCAGCTAAACCACAATTGTAGCTTACTAAATAATCAACTCTGACTCTCTATGCTATTTTTGTAAAGCACTGGCTGGTTTGCTACCAAAAAGCTGAATTACATTAATCTTGAGCTAATTATTTAGCTAGCTACTATTATTACAACACAACGTAAACAGAGCACGGCTTGCTAGCTGCGTGTGACATGGAAGCTAGCTGGATCACTCCAGTGAACATCACATCGAAAATTCAGCATCTCTGTATTTTTTGCACATTAGCTACTTGTCAAATATATGCCCAAGTGTGAAGATAATGGTAGGCTTGACATCTAGCTAGCTGGCTAGTGATCAGCTTTGGAAGACCTGCCTCGGTCCGGCGACCAGTTTTATTCCTGACTTGACAAGCCCCCCCCCAGGCCCGTGTTCCTCACAGCTTTTTTCTTGCCTCCTCCAGCTTACCCTCGTAGAAGTGATGTCCATCATAACCTCCTGAAAAGCAGCAGTCTCCTCGGCCTGACGTTGGGTATGAAGAGCTATTTTCTCGCTAAACTTTCGTGGGTTTGAAGCCGCTGTCCCGGCACCCGAATTGGGTCCTGGACCGGGTCCACAACCGCCTGCACCCGCCGTAGCAGACATTTTTGCCGACAGTTGCTGAATAGCTTCGCGCAATGAGATGATCCGTCTTGTGTGGGAGGAGGGCAAGGGGAGGGAAATGTGAGAGCGCCCTCACATGCCATCTCTGGGCATGTAGCCTAGTTCTTCTCCTTGCTTAGAAGAGATCGCATCAAAATTATTAAGAGTTGTTTAAAACTACAATGTAATATTACTCAGACGACTATACATTTTCAAACCGGTCGAGGTGATTAATGCACTCAACCTCGCGAATAACGTAGTTTTATTTAGGCTACCTTTAGGCCCTACTCTACATAAACAGTGGTATATCACAATTTAGAAAGTAGGAAGAGTATTTAGTGAAAACGTTTAATCAAATATTCAGTGAGGACAGGCTACAATGATAATGAAGCTACATGACAACAAATTGCAAGAGAATGAAAACGAATCAAAGACCACACATTCAATTAATACAGCATTTACATTGTACATGCCAACTGTATTGTAGCTACAAATGCACTGGACATAAAGATATCACAACTCATATAAATCATATACAAAAAATCATAAAGACACATTAATTGAACAAATTAGATCATATATATATATATTAATTATTTGCTCTTTTTTCAGGCTATTTAACTATCATTGAACAATTGTTGTAAATTGGCTGTTGGTCATAAAAATAGATCGTTTCTAATTGTCAATAAGTAAATTGGAAAAAAGTATAATTGGCCTAATTATATAAAAAGACATTGTTTCACCCTTAGAAATAATTCTATATCCACATTATTTGGCATTTTTTCTGAGTATTACAGGTGTGATTTTTTTGTGACTTCAGGTGTGACCTCTGAAAGACAAATCTGCATTTTTGTGTTGCACAAGACAATGTGGTTGTAGCATTTTCTAATGCCATACTAATGAACACAAATTTGACAATCTGCATTATCTTTCTTCTTTGGCATCGCATCCTAGTGTTATTTTATTCAGATTTGGTAGACTTGAGTTCAGGACTACCTACAGTTTGATAAAAAGGACGCCTGTGACCACTGCAAACCCAGTAAGCAACATCGCCACCTTGGGGATGCGATTCTTAGGGGAGCCCAGTTCATGGGGCAAGATCTCCATGAAGGTGATGTAGATGAAGGTGCCTGATGCTAGGCCCTCTAAAGTGGCTCTTGCTAGCTGGTGTTGGGGGGAAGACTTGGTCTCGGTTAGGGCAATGCCCAGCCCGATGCCCAATGGGGACATCACAGCAAAAAGCAGGATGCAGCCTGTCACTGCTGCCCGTCGTAGTTGGCCCTGGGCCAGCTTGAGGGCCAGACTGAAGGAGATAATACTCTTATGAAGTAGCAAAGCTAGGCATATTTCTAACACCTGTTGGTTGTCTTCCTGCAAGCCCACTGCCAAACCCTCAAACACAGAGTGCAGGGACAAGGAGAAGACCAGCATGAAGGCCCGGATGGCTGAATGCGAGTTGAGGTCCACATGAAGATGGATCCCCTCCTCTGAACTCCTGGAGCCCCCAAACTCCTCCCTACCATGGTGGTGATGGTGCTGTCTTGGACCGTCTCTGTCATATGATTGGACACTTGGGTCCACCAATAGGGCTCGTCTCTCCTCAGAGGGATCATGTGATTGGTCTTTTATGGCCAGGACTATCTGTTCCAGGGTCAAGACTAGAAAGAACCCCATTGCCATGATAAACTCAGGCAGAGGGAACTGGAGCTGGATGGAAGGAAATGTTCATTTCACATTAGAAAAATAATATAATGAGATCAAATACAAATCAGCCAGATGCTTTACAGTCAAGGACTCATGCCCAACTAAGCCACAAGAGGTGGAGAAAAGTCATGCTAAACACACAGCACAGTGCAACACTGATACAGCCAAATGAGTCACTCACAAAGCTAATCAGTCATCAGGCTGAGTAAGTGATAGTGCTGAGTAGGTGTCAGAACCCCAGAGTGCTGCTCTTTGTCTCTGATCTGACATGACTTGAGGGATACGGTCAATAACGAAAAAGGAATATGGGTAAGGCCATCAAAACCCATATATTATGAACATTAAGTTAAAACTGAAGTTTACGGATAGGTTGATATACTGTATGAGGATCCACCCTTTTTTGTGCTTTTGATTTGATATATGTGATTTTAAGACCAATAAGGTGCTAGACGTCCTCTCTAGGAAACAGTGGATAAATATTAATACTGTATACGTCAAAAATCAAAAGTAGAAAAATTATAGATTTCTTACTGTGATGCCAAGGCTACGGAATGCATCATTGATGTCAGTTAGATAGTCAGGCACCAAGTCCAAGAGGCAGGTGGCAAAGAACACTCCGCCTGCGAAGCAGCTCACCAAACTCAGCACTCTGTGACGCATTGCTGTAAAATGTCACAGACAGTTCATGGTTACACTTCTTATTAGTGTTTTCAGATGACTTGGCTCAAAGCAGCCTCTAGTTATTACAGTCAATTAGGCATTAGCCTCTTTTCCAATTCATTGATTCATCTCAGCATGTGTGCACAATGATAGGATGCTCTTAAGGTGTGTCTCACAACGATGTAAGGATTTTCAATTCAAATCACTTATTTATTTAAGTTCTCCAAACAGAACGGATGAATAGCATAACTCACCAGGGGCTACATTGCACCTCCCTGCTCCTCTGACAATGCACAGTGGTATGAAACCACATAGCAGAGTGGTGGAGAGAAGCATTACTAAAGCTCCCAGTTTGATCTCCAGGCTCGGAACAGTGGCCGGGTTACTCTGCAGTTTAAATTCCCATCCCTGTGAGTGTACAGGGGTGGAACCTTTTTGGAGAGCCATCTTCCTGGCACTTTTGACTGTGAAGATACAAGGTAACACTCAGACGCCATCCATGTGTTTGACTTAGAAGGGAAAAGCTGGTAGAACCTGCATAGAGTGAATGTGAATGAGTGAAGTCAGACTAAATTTGAACATTACTTTTTTGACACTTCATTTGACTCAATTGTATGAGTTAAATAGACTAGGATGATAAAATTGTCAAACGTACATACCTAATACGATAAAATAATCGCACATGTAATTATTCCTCATCCGAAAGAAAAAACAACACGTCCAAGTTTTTAGTAACTTGGAGGAAAGGCTCGTGGCGTATATCTCAAAGTGTCAGCGTCGCTTGAATTTTAACAAGGTAATATCACCGGTCATTAGAAAGAGCGTAGGCTACACTTTAACTTTTCTAATTACTGTTCCATCGCTAATCCTAAAAAACTATTTTCAGTGGGAAACATAACTGCCGAAAGCTAAGAATTGCCTCCACTACGGGAAGTGATGACTCAGTTACAATCAAAAGTCTGGCAAGTCAGCTGACCCAATGGTGAAGTTGAGTTTGTAGGCGGGGCTATCCCGGTTTTATTCAAGTTGGACCATGGAGGATTTCTTGTAAGTTGCATTGCATCCCCCTGATCTCCATGAATTCTGTCCCTGCCAAACTTGAACGCTACCTGGCCTAATGCATTGTACTGCATGCATGCACTGTATTATTTGTATTTTTGACTATAATACTTACATAAAATGATTAGTAAGTGTCATGGATGACAGAGGACCATGTCACATGAAGCTATCTGACTGAAAATTACTTCATACATAAGACTGAATAAACCTACTTTTAATTGATTCTTCTTTTAAAACAGATATTGATATATAAATACAATATAAATACAAATATAAATGTGCTACGCTACAACAGGCAACCACCCACGCTGTCCGAAATTATCAGAACAAATGTAAGTTGTCCACCCCAATGTTGCCTCCATGGCTACGGCTACGGCCTAGGGTTTGGACACATTAATTAATGTTAAAAAACGTGTATAGAACAGATTAGAATAGGGAGTTGTACACAGACTGGGAGAAGCAGGATTAGCTGTCTACCGCCCTGGCTCTTGCAAAATCACTTCTGTGTTGATCTCTTCTGTTTTCCCATGTTACCCCAAATACTTTGATCCTGACATTATTGAGTCGTATTAGACTGAAGAGATAAAAGGCTACTCTTATGAAGTAGCAGGGGCGTTGTTAGACATAAAACTCTACTGGGGCACAGGCCCCTTTTCAAATCCCTATTTTTCTAGGCTATAGCAACTCCCTTTGGTTAACCCACTATACACAGTTCAGGGATGCAAGTTTGATATCAGCTTTGAAAGGGACATCAATAGTTAATGCGAGAGCGCACGTTTTTTTCTGATTCCTTTGAGCGCAAATACTGTTTTTTTGACCTTCATGTAATATTGTTTTTATGTTTTTGTCACAATTACATAATTGGTAGGCCTATCATTTAGAAACTCTTTCGTTTTGTAATATTTTCTTAGTCTATCAATTCTGACTTGTGTGCCAAGTCCGACACCTGGACCTGCTGCAGTGGCTATTTGGTAAACTCAGAAGAGCGCGCTGACATGGAATTCTACATGCATTGGTTTGTGTTTTCGGTTAAACTGCTTTAATTTTACAAGCGTTGATTGGGATACTGCGTTTATTTTTTTCGTGATTATTAATCTAAATTAATGCATTGTCTAATAAAGTAAATTGTTAAAACTCAAACTTTTGATTTTAATATTTATAGGCTACTGGGGCACGTGCCCCAGTAAAAAGGGTCTAACGACGCACCTGTGAAGTAGCAAAGCTCTCTCCCCCTAACGTTAACAGTTAAAAAAAAATGAGTAGCCCATAATATTTAGGGATGCACCGAATCCTGGATTCGGTTTCAACTTCGGCCGAACCCTACGCTTGCACTACGCGAGCTACGCTGATCAATATAATGACGCCGCCGTTGAACACGGAAAGGTGTTTACGTAGGTGGACCGTTCAATGCAGTCTCTATGAATGCAGTAGGCTGAGAGAAAGTGAAAATGGAACTTGTGAGCAGAAAAAGTGTTGTTTGGCAGTACTAAAAAATAAGTGTTGTTTGGCAGTCAAAAGGCGATTTTAGACTTGACTGTGGACTTCCGTTCTCTTGGTTGAAATGTAGATACTAAAGTCTGTAGGTCAATCTTCTCACAACAGAAAAAAAGTGAAACACGGGATGCAATCATGTCATAAAAATCAATCATTATCAATTGTGTAGAAATGCGTTTTAATGCTATATCTGACATGTAGTTTTTGTTTGCTTTTTCTAACAGTTGACCTATCTTAAAAGTGGTATAAGTCATATTTATGAAATGTATGAATATTTACACTGATAGGATATAAAGAACTTTAAGTCAAACTACAATGGTTCTGAATGCGTCTCCTATTTTTACGCCCACTCTGAAGTCTATTGGTTACTCGGTTGACAATGCCCAATCAAGGGCGTTTGTGTGGGAGGTTCTACGACTTTCGTAGCCTCTGGAGATAAGCGCAAGGATTTTGTTGAGCAACGTCAGATCCATTTGACTTCTTCTAAAATAGGACTATGTTTTTTCTACAAAAATCGGAAGGCTTGTGATATCGAGATTGTAGCCTGCATATCTTTGTTATGTCTATGGTAGCCTGTGTCAGCGGTAAAATATAGTTGCGCCCCGATGACGCCACGACGTTCTCACTTGAATGATTGACGTTTTACGAAAGAATTGCCAGCTGGACTACTGGAGTTTGTCTTGTGTTCTTCCCCCCAAATAATGAGAGCATAATATAAATAAATTCGCATTTTGGTACTAAAGGAAATAACTTGGGAATGTCTGGTCCGATGACTCGGAAGAGTAATCGCTTCTAAAAGAGTGATAGGCTACAAGTAAGTTGATCCCGCTGATACTTGAGAGGCTGTGCCTAAATACAATGTAACTCCTGTTTATCCGGCTTGACAGGGATCCTTATGTTGACGTGGTGTGACTTGGGGTTATAACTTTAAACGCTTTTTGGGTTAGGAGCTAATATTGTACAATTAAAGCAATTTTCTTACTTTGTTGTCAGACAACGTCATACCGTATCTTAGGTATCCTACTCACGGCAGCACGAGTTGCTTAGACTATTTTATATATTAATCATATCGGACTTTATAGGTTATTACACATAGGCCTGTCAAATTTGACCATGTGTGTTTTAGTGCGTGCCAGAGAGGGCGTGTGTGCGTACGTGTGTCATACCAGGATGCTGATATCCTCTTGCGAAAGAATATGTAAAAGTGGCCCTAGAAAGGGCTGTCAACTTTGTTGACATTTTGACACGCTATCTATAGTGCTCTACCATAATCACCACCACCACTACATTATTAGCTTTTAGCTAACTTTTTGGGCAGTAAAATTATGCATAAGGTTGACAGACTAGACTAATTTTGGTATTACTTGGACTGCATTCAGAGGCTAAGATTATTATATTTTTAAGGACATGGATGCAGAGAACGGAGAGATGTTTTTCCAGGACAGAGAGGAAGAGATCATGGCAGGGGAGACCTGGAGTCTTGATGCCCCATTTTCTTGCTCCGATGTAATCTTCACTGCGTCAGAGAAAATCCTGGAAGAATGGAAAATCGATCCACAATGTGTATGTTTTTGCATCATGACCTTTGTGTAATATATACCATATGAGCAAACATCATCCAACCAGTCTAATGCCTGGAGCATTGTAGGACATTATTGTAAAGATACTTCAAGAATAATCCAACCTTTTTGTGATGATCTTTGAACAATTTGTACAATTAAACATCCCATTTAAAAGATTTAATCAGGTCAAAGAACCGATCAATCACATTTTCCAATAAGTGATGTCACTTTATTCAGACTGATTTTACTACCAAATGTCTTCTGTAACAGGGTTTGAAAGACAGTGAGTCAGAGGATGTACTTCATGCCATCAACCCAAATGATGTTTTTCCCTCTGGGTCCCCTGACGAGAGCCTCTCAGAAAGCGACAGCAGCCAGTCAGAAGACCCCTGCACCGAAACCACGGTGTCAGTAGCTACAGCTGAGCCTGCTCACTCCCCGACAACTATCTATCAGGTTGTCTATGACATCAGCACCTTGGGCAACATAAAGGAGGAGCCACAGCAACACAGTGTTGATGTCATATCCATAGAACTAGGTGAGACATTTTGGTGTGCGTTTGAATAAATACCACTTGGAGTTTGACACATTTTCAGCACGATTTATTCAAATCTGGAATTTAACTCTCAACCCTGTCTCCGCTCTCCTCCATTTCTCCTTTTGCATCTCGTCTCTCATCTCATTCCTTCCATAGATGAGTGGAGTTCACAGATTCTTATGTCAGACTCATGTATCGTCAACGAGTTGCCTTCAGTGTCTGCCATCCGGCTGAACTATGACCATGTTAGCTCTCTGACATCTTCAGCTTGTAACACAGCCCCCTCCAGTCCAGACAGCTCACTGGTGAGTCTCCCTGTCAAGGGACGGTAACTGTATGCTAAACAGGATGATTCTCTACCAAAATTATGTCCGCCAATCTTTACTGACTGAGGCATATTCAAAATGAAATAGGAAAGATAGACACGAGTTATCATATTGAGATAAACTAAGGGTCTGGAAGGGTCTGGAAGCTAGTGTTCCTATATAGGATTATAGGGGAGTGGGGGTGGGGTGGATCCTTCTGAAGCCAATCTTCTCTTCTCCCCTGATCAGCTTTACCCAGACCTGCAGCTGACCGAGGAAGAACAGAAGCTGCTGAATCAGGAAGGGATCTCTCTTCCCAACAACTTACCCCTCACCAAGGTGAGACGTTGACCCTCTGAAGGAGATTGGAAAGAAACACGGATACCAACGGCCCAATAAATTACAATGTCATGCATGCTTTATACACTTAATATCTGATATAACAAAATCGTATATATTTTTTTTAATGTCAGCAATTTAACAATGCCGCTTTATGAGATACTTCTCCAAAACTGACATTCTCGCCTTACTAAGTGAAACATTGAACTTGATTTCAACTTAAAGGCAGAGGAGAGGGTCCTGAAAAAAGTCAGACGCAAAATCCGTAACAAGCAGTCAGCGCAGGACAGCAGGCGCAGGAAGAAGGAATACGTAGACGGCCTGGAGGGCAGGTATTATACCTATGAAGCACTTCACTACGCTTCACTTCCTTGCGTTTTCTATTGCACTGTAAGAGTTGAACTGTTATGTTATGGTACAGTGTGTCTCTGAAGTGGGTTCAGTCACTGTGACAGGCCCGTTGTTGACACTCGTCCAGTCAGCAATACTGTGTGTTTCTCTCAGGGCGGCGGCGTGTTCATCTCAGAACAAGGAGCTGCAAAGAACAGTGGAACAGCTGGAGAAACACAACATGTAAGAATATACAGGGATATTTTGACCTCAAACCAGTTTTACATGGAATGTGGAATGTGTGTTAATGGAATCCTCCAGCCAGTTAGTGTGTAGTTTGAGAGCAAGTAAACTATGTATGCCTTCAACGTAGTATTATATTGAGTTTTCCGTTTAGTATTATATGTACAAAAAATAACAACCGTGTGTATGCACACGCAGGTCTCTTTTGGCACAGTTGCGTAGGCTGCAGTCTCTGATCAAACAGACAGCCACCAAAGCAGCACAGACCAGCACCTGCATCATGGTAGGCTTTATGAAACACCATATTATTATAAAGATCCTATGTGTTAAGTGTCTGATCTTCATCAATTGAAGATCTTGATCTTGACCTACTGGTAGTCTACACGTGTTTGTCTGTGGTCCCCCAGATCATCCTCTTCTCGCTGGGTCTCATCCTCTTCCCCAGCTACAGCCCCTTCAGATGGAACTCAGTCTTAGAGGATGACTATGCCCCAACAGGAGGTCATATTTTGTTTATATCTCCATGTCTCCAAGTGCAGCTTCTATGTTCAATCATTATTTCTGTACTATTAGACTATGTGAAGATATGCTTCATAAACAAAACAAGTATCTCTGTTTACTGTACATAGGTCCATGCTCAAGTTCAGCTTGAATTTGCTTAAAACATTAATAGTTGACAAGTTATCAATACAAATATAACCTAGTAAAATGGTAATTGAATGTGATTTTGAATTCAATTTTCAAAACTTCAGTCATCTCTAGGAACATTCTCACCGATCTGGATTCATCCCTGCAAATAGCAGATGATGTGGACAACCCCACCATCCAACCAAATTCTTTACCAGTCCCCTCTGACATTGGAAAATCAAACTCACAGGATATCGCCAGCGTTCTCAAACCACCAATAGAAAGTCCAGAAATCACTGACTCTGAGGGAATGGCCCTTGAGGAGAGCCAACCAGGGAACGGCTCTGTTTTAGTTGACAGACGGACTGAAACCTTGCCTTTGGGTCTGATGTCAACTTCTGGCAAAGGAGGCACAAACCTTGACCCCACCAAACCAGCTCACGCTGACGAAATGTAAACAGTTTGCATGGTGCAGCTAAATGGTGCAGTATGGTGGACATTTTTGAGCGTTCATATTTATGTCCAGCATTTTGCTGTTTTGTAAGGATTTTTTCCCCCTTCCAGTCTATTCAACTGCTATAACCATTGCCTTAATTCAGTCTTTGTTTGTGTGAGCAGTCGTCATGGTTTGACAGGGTATTTTCTAAATTGTGTGGGAAACTCACACAAAGATTTTGCTTGTATTTTTAATTTAAAACATTTTGGATAATGCTTGCAGTTTTGACCTTGTAAGTGTAAATTCAGTTCCATATGCAAACCTACCACAAGCATGTCTTCCTTCAGAAATGCAAGAGATATAGTTTTAAAAACATTTTGATTATCTTATCATAGTTGTGGGAATAAATCGTCTTATTGTAGGATAAGGTTAATTGTGTTTATTAAAACAACCAATTTAGTAGTCTATTTTACAAGGTGATGAAAAACATGGAAATAACTCTATATGAAGTGAAAAACAATGACCAATGTGACTTTCTGGACTCCAAACAATCACTTGAGACATGTTTTGCAGTGTAAGTAAGCTCTCGTATCTTATGCATGTGTTTATAAATGGTCTTTGGCCCGCAAGCCTATTAGATAAATAGTGTCTGCAATCCAAACATGTCCTTATCTGAAGCATAACACAACAGTCTAGTACACAACACAGAACATGTTATCTTCATGTTTGTGGTGATGACCTTTGTGTCCTGTTTCATATTTCTTCACTTTGTATATTTATTAAAGGGGAACAATTCTGAAAAGCCCGTTCTGTTGTATTAACTGTGAACTAAAAGTTTTATTTTATTTTATTGTTTTTATTAATTAGCGTAAATTTGCAGCAGCTGTGATAAATTGTTTCTACCACAGGGACATTTCTGTGTACGCCAAACAACCAACCAACCAATTCTTTTTTTCTTGACCTTCTTACGCCAATTTACTTAAGGTTACTGCACCACAATAGTAAAACTGGCCAAGGATCACAATGTTGCGAGTGATTAGAACGCCCACAATGAAGGAAATTGTACTTGTGCCTTGGTAGTTTTTCAAACAAAAAAAGACGAGGTAAATAAACGGTTTAAACACCTGCTAAATTAATCATGACATTTCAACAATTACGAACACAAAATCGTAAAAGCTCATTGTATATTGTGCCTCTTCTTTCAGTGCGAGCTAGCGTTGCCACTCCATTTGCCTGTTGCAGATACTGATGAGATGGCATGTAGGGAAGCTCTATGTAAGACCAATCTGGAGTCCTACCTTTTCAGAGTAGGTGCTATTTTATGTAAACCTGTCACAGCACCCAGGGGCCTAGTGGTCAGCGTGTGCTGTACAAACGAAGGACCCTGACGTTCAACATCCTTCGGAAGTCAGAGGCTTGGAGGCCCCCTGGCAGTCTGAGGCCCCTCGGCGCCGGCCCCACTGGCCTGGTCCATAACCCATTGTATATGACCATAACGCCAAACTTGGCCGTTCAAATACACATTGATCCAGTCCCTACGTGAGTTATGCTAATCAACCACTTGGTGGCAGCATTGTTTCATAAAAATGTTTTATGTGGTTTTGGTGACATGTTCTTTGAGACATGTTGATGTAGACAGACAAGGGCCGGGTTTCCCAGATTCGTTAAGAAGCTCTTAACGCTAAGAGCTTCTTAGGAGCGTTCTAAGAGCGTTCTAGAGCGTTCTTAGAACGCTCCTAAGAAGCTCAGAGCGTTAAGTGCTTCTTAACGAATCTGGGAAACCCGGCCAAGTACTGTTCAGTTTTTTATTATGTGCTAATAGTTTAGAAGCCTAATTTAAGGTTCATTCACTTGAAATGACACAGATTGTACAATTAGGCAGTTTGCCTAAGTTTTTCCATGTGAGTGAACATGTTTAAAAAATGTTTTACATCTTGAAATTGGTCTCAATAACGATCAACATCATAGACAAACATATCCTTTCAAGTGTGACTGTGTGCATAGATGTTCTGCACACATAGATCATAGAATCAAAGCCTGTGGGGATTCTAACATGCCTCTATCTTGCTCTCATTAGATAATTGATGAAGTGAGACAGGTGGGCTCCTACAAGAAAGGTACCATGATAACAGGGCTCAGCGTAGCAGACCTGGTCGGCATTCTCAAAGAACTGAAGGCTATTGTCCACAATCCACCACACTTATAAAGCCACAATGCACTACAAACGGACCATTGAAAGTGCTGTGACAGCCATGCAATTACTTGATTCAGTGGGATATGTTTTTTTCCCATTAGCCTTTTTTATTTCCTTAGTGGATGTAGGAGTGTCTCTGGGAAATAGGGTTGTTCAGACCCTAAAGACATAGAACCCCTCAGAAGGTAAATCACAGGGTTGGCACATATAATGCACCTAAATATATCCCCAGAAATTATCATCTTAAGTTCCAGCGAAGTGTCACAGAAAACTCAACATGCAAAGTATCAGCAGCTGCAATGTTTTTGTTTCTGTTTTGATTTGTTTCCATTAGGCTCCATCTTTTCATTCACCATAAAGAGCTGTGAGCAAGCAATACAACACAGGCGTGTTCGTTGCTAGGCATACACATGCACTGTTTTATTTTATTTATACGATACGAAGTTCATCGTATCGTATAACACACAGGTGTGTTCGTTGCTTGGCATACACATGCACTGTTTTATTTGGAGGGCCTCATTTAGCTTTACAGTGTTTGTAGTGCTTCCAAATCAAATACATGTTCAGTAAGTTATGGGAGCTGTACACTGTACTTTGGAATACTCACAGACGGAACATTAAACACTAACAAAGTGCACAGTTACATTAAAAACAAGGACAGAAAAGGAGCATTTTTTTCATTGCGAAGCCCATGCTTTCGCATCAGGATAGTGTAATGTAAACCCTATGTTGGTATGGGATTGCTTTGAGACAAGTTCAGCGGACACCACGGCCACGGTTGTCCATTTTGGCCTGTAAAGTGGCTTTTGCAATCTTTAATCTGGTGATCCGGTAGTGTACGGCACAGATATTGCAATTTTCCCCTTTTTGAGAGTGGAAGTGAAGGTGCTGCTGAATACCTTGGCTGTGAAGTACCCTCGCTAGTTTGAAGAGAATGCCTCCCTCTCCACACAAGCCAACCCCTCATACACATACTCAAACACCCACATACACTCCATGCCCTCTTTACATTCTAATTGTAATTGTAATGCATGTAGATTTAAGTGAATACAAAACTTCAACTAAAGGTACACAACACAATCAAGGAGCAGAATGTTGAAAGGACCTAGTTTTGATTATGAGAGAAAAAATCCTGTTGATGTTTATTTAATTCTGTATGCCCCCCACATGGAAGCAACAAAACACATTTCACCTCATCTTAGAATATGTGTGTGCATTCTCTGGTCCAACAGGGTGAAGGTTGTGATCCATTCTCCAGTGGCGTGTTCAGGGAGTGGCCTAGGGTGGCACGGGCCACCCCTGAAATCTGATTGGCCACCCCAATATGATTGGCTATATGCCCAGTCAGAGGCGGGCCACCCCTGGTGTCACCCCTATCAAAAATGTCTGGACACGCCCCTGCCATTCTCTGAAAAACCTGAGGAACTGTTTTGAGGGGTTTAATCCCCTAAAGTGCTGGAGTGTGTACCCTTTTGACATGTTGAACTCTTTGAATTGCATTGCTGCACTATGCTACTATGCAGAATCAATTTCAATTTCTCCTTGTACTTGTCACTGTTGAGGCCAACTGTATTTTTTGTTAGGTTGGTGCATTGTACCACAGTACAGGCATATGAAAGGACTTCGAATACACAGTCTTGCCTTTGACAAGGTAAAGTTGCCGGAAAAACCTGGTTAATGGTTGGATCGCCCAGACGTTCTAGACTTAATTTTTTACCTAGGGAAATGGTGTAAATGTAGCCCCAAAACCTCACAGGCTCCACCAGGTTTTTTTTAAATAACAGAACTAGATTTTAACAGATCTATAACACAAATCAGTGTTCAGATGTGGAATACCCATCAGGGCTGTTTGCCACTTGCTTGTTCAGCCTCAAATTGTCTTCAGCAAGTCCTCAGGACTTGGGAAAGCACTGACAGGTCGAAGTGCAAGTGTGGTTTTAAATAGCCTGATTCTCTCAGGCTATTTAAGAGCCTCTTTCTCTCTCCAATTTTGATTTTCTCCTCTCTGCCTCTCTCTGACCAGGCCCACTCTGCAATCATGAACAACCCCAGCAGCAACCATTACCCTTGAACTTGGCCTAACGGTTCGATAGGCAACAGGTTACCGTAAAAACAGGTTGGCCCCTGGTGTGGGCCTACTCTTGCTCGCCTCTGCTGGCATCACACACCCCTGTGAAAGGAGACACCACCCCTCTACACACCCTTTTGATGCTGGAGCAACAGGCAGGGAACCCTTCTTGTCTCTCACAAATGTTTAGTCCTCCACAGATGTTGATCATACATGGGCCAACTGCCTATGTGTGTAGCAAATGAAACCACATTAATATAGAATCTTCAGTAACAGGCTTTTTAGTGTAAGACAAGACTTTGGCACATAATCCAATGAAACTTGTGAGTTTTTAAACTGGAGGACTGTGTGTTTGACAGCCAATACCTTGGTGAGGGTCTCCATCCACAGAGACAACCTGGAGACCTTGGCTCTTCATGGAGATTATATATGTTTTACAGTATGCACCTTCCTGCCATAGTAAATTCCTTGTTTGTGCGAATAAAGCTGATTCTGAATCTGACTCTAAGACGTTGATCTCGCCCTAAGTAATGAAAACGTCTAGTGCCAGATCACAACAATTGTGGTTAAATACAGTCATGGCAACTCTTTTCCTCAGACCCCATCTTCATGTGAAGGCCACCATCTAAGAGGCTCTTTGTGAAACTCCTTAAACTGCAGGGGAGTGAAGTTAGAGATGGAGAAGCGAAAACCATGACTGACGAAGATTCATTCTGATCTGTCAATGGATAGAGGTGACGTTAATTGAGTTACACCAATTAAGATAACTACTATCGTTTTCTTCTAACCCTTCCCTGGTATAGACATGTCAGTAAGAAGGCTTGGTTTTTGGTCGATATCTAAGCCGGATTGCTTCTTGAAATTGTTCGGTAACTGCAAAGGTGTTATTTGTGACGATAAATGTGTTCAGAAGGAGTGATCTAAATACTTTATTTATATTTGGGTTGCAGAGACATGTAGATTTCATGTGATGTTCCCATACACCCAGTAATGCTTGTGGACATGGCTTCAGGGGGTTGGCCAAGGCTTGAGTCATCTGTTCTTGAACTGGCATTGTTCCTCTCCTGAGCTCGGGAGAAATTTTGTTTTTTAGTTTTGTAAAATATTTTATGAAGATGATTCACTCATAAGTGTTTTCTCTTAGCATCGTTTTTTTACTAGTTACTGTACGGTAAGCTTTATTTAACAACCACCCATAATGAGACAGTGGGTGAATCATTTGTTTACTGGTTATTTTAATATTTGCCTTGAATGTTGAAGGACTCGTTTGCAAATACGTTTTCTTTTCCCAATGTTGTGCTTTCACAATTAGTTCATTAGTTCAACAGAACTTGAGAAATGTTGTACATTTGTGTTGCCAATATCTTTTATCATAAAAAAGATAAACCAATCCTTTCACAGATACATTATTTGAACTACCGTGTGGATGCTACTGTACACACAGCCTGCAAACTGTCCATAGTCCAAACGTTAAGCCAATGCTTAGTCTGGGACAGAATTCTGCTTTTGTGTTGTTCAGAAGTTTAGCAGACATAGGGCTGTTGTGTTGCTGTATACCTTTAATAACAAGGCCTTAATGAATGAACTCAATTACTCAGCGACGAAGCAAACAAATATCATCATCAGTTAGAGGCACCGGAGGAACAGCTGAGAGCCGCAAGCGATTTGCAATTACGTTGTGTCTGGCTCATATAATTGCTCAGGTTTTGTCAGGGCAGGCGAAGAGATCTTTATCTTGATGCGAGTGATAAGGAATACTATCCCCTTTTTGGTAATCAGTGCTTTGACTTGATGGGTTTCGGAAATTGTCTCTTATACAGAAACGTGTATTCAGATGGAGGGGTGTATGTTATTTTTGAATCAGGGTTTGATGGTGTTGTTGGTTAGTGAACACGGGGATGTATTCTACCACAGACAATGAACAAACTGAGGTTTTTCAATATTTAACTTTTCACTTTAAATAATTTAAGCGTGTGAATATGGCTAAGGCATTGTTGATTTGCCAGCTGACTAAACACAACCTGTTCATATGAAATAGGAATAGAGCAGTTAAAGCACTTGCACTCTGTTGACAAGAGCTTTACATCAGTATTTCCAAATGTTCTTTTTATATCATTTTTATAGGAAGCTTGTGAATTAAAATGGGGATACCTGTTCATTTAAAATTAACCTGTGATACAGATTTTGTATCACAGGTTGCTTTTGTACCACATGGGCTTATCAGTAACCTTGTCTGGTAGCCTTGTTTGAGAGTATGGAATGATGGTATTGTATTTTCATATATATTATATATATATTTCATATATATATATATATATTTATATATATATATATTAAAGCTGTCAAGCGATTAAAATATTCAATTGTGATTAATTGCATTATTTCATATGATTAATCGCGATTAATCGCAACATTATTCAATCTATTTGATCTGTTAAAATTGTACTCCAATAAATGATTTTTTTTGTGGAAATAACGTTAAAAGGGTGTACTTAACTTCAGATAGGCATAACTGGATGATAATTTCCATATAACAAGTTCAGATGGAACACAACTTAAATTGTGAGGGAGTTTTATCCACTCACAAACTATACTGTTGGATAATAAACATCCACAAAATTAGACTTGTTCTGGAATATAAAATACATTTTAGACATGTTGTCTTATAGCCTATTACGATATGCTTCATAATATTCAAATCTCACTCAAACATACTTCATATACTTAAGCAACCACAGATTGACCTTAATATTGAACAATATATCTTGTTGAACAGTCAGCTGCTCGCTTCTTTTGCAAGTGTTGTCTGACATATATTTCTGGGAGCGAACGCTTCTGCCGCTACCGCTAACGCTGCTAACGCTGCTGCTAGCTGTGTGCTTTGCTTGCATGTGATAGGTTAGGCTGGAAGTAATCCGGTGATAACTAAACTCAGCCTGATAATCAGTAGCTACACACAGCCTTAGTTTTGTCAACCGAGTCGTCTCGGAACTTTTTGAAATGGACTTCCATCTAAAATCCCTCTCTCCATCATTCAACTACCGTCTGCAGTCGAAATCATGTGAAGACAGGTGATTCCCAGGGTCAAAAAGAAACCTGCGTTAACGGCACAATAGTTTTTTGTTGCGTTAAAATTAGATTGCTTTGACAACCCTATATATATATGTGAGGTAGCATGGAGACCCAATGTCACAGAAATCATAAAATCCCTTTTGATATTTACAAGCTGGCATTTGAAGGTTGAGGACTTTAAAAATAACAACAACCTCATTCCTATCTTTAATCAGTACATTCTCCATTACTATTACATCAACATTGCGGTCAGAGAATTTGTGCTTTCTTTATTTAAATATCCCTCTTCTGTTCTAAGAATACTTAGTGCTTACACTGTTGTGTGTAGAGTAATGGTTCACTATGTCCCTCCAGGTTTCCAATGTTTGTATTTTAAAACAAGTACTAAACATTTTCTTCATATAGCCTAGCGTACCACGAGGGAAGGGCGTCTGTTTCTTTGTAGAAACATCTTATTGTCACAACAGTGGCTCTAACCATCTGGAATGGAATTAAAGATTTATGCATGGAGTCTACTAGATAGTTTTCCAGACTTACAGTTTCGTAGTTAGCTTCTGAGTACGATTGCGTGCCAGCTTTTGAACTATATTCGATTTTCTACCCCCCCTCCCCCAAAAAAGGCGCTACAACATTTTTATATTTCTGCTCCTGCTACATGGCTGTTTTTGTCAGTTGAACTCGATTGAGAGTAATTGTGAATAAGATGTGTGGTATGACCACAATGTGCTGAGTAAGATATATTGGCCTATCTCTCAGGAACCTTTTACATTACATTTAATCATTTAGCAGACGCTCTTATCCAGAGCGACTTACAGTAAGTATGGGGACATTCCCCCGAGGCAAGTAGGGTGAAGTGTGCTAAAGACACAACGTCATTTGGCACGGCCGGGAATCAAACAGCCAACCTTCAGATTACTAGCCCGATACCCTAACCGCTCAACCACCTGACCCCTTTTCCCACAGATATGGCAGACAGAATAATTTGGAGAGAACAGTGATAACAGAAACATTTTACATTTTACCAACTTTTTTCAATCCCATTTCTATACCTGAAATAAAGTGCTTACACTGGAAAGGATGTGTCATGACTATGGATAATGAAAGATAAAAGGTAAAAGAAAGCAAAGTTTAGGTAAAGACTTTTGAGACAATGTTGCTTCCAACACAGACCATCACTCCTTAAATTCACGTCAGCACCAGGCATAAACAGTATATACACCACCACTCGTGTAGAGGACTAACCTGTTTGTTCTCTAAACTTCTCACTGTGCTTATGGATTTGCTGTTTCATTGATCCATTAAGCGTCGGTGAGTAAACGGTTTAGAGAATACAAGCCTTTGAAGAAAAGAACAGGCAATCTTAGACCCCACATTATATACAGAGAAGATAACATACGAGAATGAAGAGTATGCTACCATGGAATGCTATTATGTACAGTCACTTAACATCTGAACATGTTTCCATGTCAATGCATTCACATTACTGAGTAACAATAAAGACATAATAGGCTATGGTTTATCTAGATTGTTTATATAATTTGCTACAGTCATAAGTCAATTATTAGACTAATAAAGATTTTCAATAAGTCTATGGATCAAACTTCTGCAGTGATGTTACTGACTGAAAATAAACTTTACAATACAACTTTGTATCTGTGTCTATTGAAGCAGATTGTAAGATTTGCACATTTCAGCAATAAATGTTTTTATTAATAATCAATAAAGTAGGTTTTATCTGGTATTATGTGTAATGTGTCATAGAATGGAATAATCAAATGTGATATGTGTGTAATGTAATATAGTGTGCAATATACATTGGTTAAACTGCGCAATTTTCTTATTTTACTCCCAGTAGTTTTCAAGATGTTACATACATATTACTATAAGGATCTTTAAAAGCTGCTTTGCTTTGGTAAAATACCCATTTATCTTGAGTTCAATGGACAAATCCATCAAGCAAAAAAAAGCACAGTCCTTCAGGAGGAGGACTGGGAGAATATACTGATTTGTAAAGATCCACTTTGCTTCTTTGTGTCTCTCTCTCTCCTCATACGCCTCTTTTCCTTGCCCCCTCTCACCAGTGGAAACGGAAGCCTGCCCCTGTGCCTGAGCGAGACGCTACCAATGAAGTGAACATAGCGCACACTGCTCCAGGCAGTCAGTCTTCTCAGACTATTCAATGCTGCCTCTAATGCACAGGCTTCCCAGAGCACCACTGCAAATTACAGAGCGCAAGGACTTGTTCCACCGCGTGAAACTGGACTCCAATCCTGAATCACTAAACCTCACCTATATCATCTTGAGATCATGACTTTTTCTTAAAAATGTTGAGCTATGAAGATATTTATGTCTTTGACCTGTAGCTGAAGATTCTCTCCATCGGGTTCTGTTGGATTCTGTTTAGGCCTTCCTCAAAAGCTGGACCGTTAATATCATCCAAAGGTGATCTGGCTGCTTTAAGGACTTTTAAGTTTCATCCTCAAACAATTTAAAATGACCTTTTACGGATTTAAGATATACAGTTGGCTACCTTGTGTGTAGGCTATGGGGAATTTAGATTGTTGACTTCTCTAATGCTTATTTTTGTTTCAGTGGTTAATTTCGTTAATTTATAACGTGTTGGTACTTTCCGCTGAGCATATTTTGTATGTTCCAAGCTTTCGATCAGTCTTTTAAAAGTCTAATTAAAGACTAAGTAAATTGATAATTTTAAGGATTTGGAAGTCCATCTCATGGGAGTGTGTGTTGGGTTAAAGTGCGTTCTGACGCGCGTTCTGCCTCTTGGTCACGTAAAACGGTCACAAGGTGATACAACTAATGCTCGGACATCGGAAGATAACGCCAGGTAATGGGAGAAACCCCACTTCTAAGGTACGGTAAATCAGATTCATTAAAGTATTTTTCACTTACATATTTTAGGTCCTAATCATTTATTGATTGCGACTTCTTGACTTCAGAGACGCTTTTGAGCACTCGATTGAATACCGTTTGAGTCCGTTTTCTGTCCGCATGTTATTTGGCAGGCAAGTAAGCTGTGGTGGACTCCCGAAATTAAATGATGTTGTCAGATAAATTTTATATCTGCAATCTCAAAAACATTTGTCGGTGACATCTGGACACGTCTTTTTCAACAGGAATTTATGAGATGTATAGGCAGATGCACTATCACTTTTTAATTAAGTTTGCGTTCAGATGCTTCCTTGAGTCTCGCAATTTTATAAATAATCTCTAGACCTTGGTGCAAAGGCCACTCAAAAGCACTTGAACAAAGTTGTGACAGTCAACTCAACCATGACAAAGAAAAACAACTCTCTGCGCTGAGAGACAAATGACTTCATTCTTGAGGTTAGGCTTGGATATTTAAACAATATGCATTGGAAATGTGTTTTACATAAGTTCTCAATGTACCTGCTTAATGCATGTAACCTCAAACGTCTCCTCTCTGTGTATCTCTAGGTCATTTGGATAAACTGACTTATCTCTGGTTCAAGGATGAGCATGCCCTGTTGTCAGGAGGGAGCCAAGCTGGTTCTGCTGCTCCTGCTGCTGCTCGGTCTACAGCGGGTTCAGTCCAAGTCCTCAAGGCATCACTCACGACGACATGCCCAGGAACACGGGAACCACCGGAACATCACACTGGCTATCATCCTTCCACAGAGAAACACTGCCTATCCCTGGGCCTGGCCACGAGTCGGCCCCGCTTTGGAACGAGCCCGGAGAACCATCAATGCCAACCCAGCCCTCCTCCCTGGTCATCACCTGGTCTATGTCTTTGAGAACAGTGAGAACGAGGAGGGTATCTGTTCGGAGTCCATCGCCCCGCTCATGGCAGTGGACCTCAAGTTAGCCCACGACCCCTGGGCCTTCATTGGGCCTGGATGCTCCTACACTGCCTCCCCCGTGGCCCGATTCGCCAACCACTGGGATGTCCCCATGGTCACTGCGGGCGCTCCGGCTGTGGGCTTTGATGGCGCCAACCTCTACCCATCCATCACTAACACTGGTCCCACGCACAAGAAGCTGGGCAAGTTCGCCCTTCACATCTTTGAACACTTTGGCTGGGAAAAACACGTTCTGCTCATGTTCAGTGACCACAAGGCAGACGACCGGCCATGTTACTTTGCTGTGGAGGGCATTTACACGGAGTTCAACAATGCGAACATAACCACAATGGAGCGAGTGTTTGTGGAGAATCTACTACCAGTCAACTACTCTGAACTGGTCCACGACATCCATCAGGAAGGGCGAGGTGAGTCCTTCTTTGTTGATGTTTCCTGTTTCAAGTTTGTGAGTTACAAATTACAAACAGGAAACCATTCAGTTGGACCATATTTCAGAATAAGTATTCCTTTAACTAGCATTGCTAACATTTTGAGTTTGTTGTTGCACGGGTGTATCAATGAGACAACTTCCTCTTCATCAACATTGAACATACTATGATCCTACATTCTTTCAAGGAGTGCAAATATCCTAACTAGCTGATTAGGGTGTCTTTGAAGTTTCTGCTGTAAGTGTTTGGTTAATTAATGGCTGGACCATCGATTGGTCAAAAAGCTCTTGACATGGTTTCCATGGTTTCCATGGTTCATCAGATGAAAATGATGGGCAATAGCAGATATGTGTGGGGGGTATTTATATCTAATCAGGGTAACATAGCCATTTTTACAACCCTTTATTTCTCCAAACCAGGTAGGCAATATCATTATTGTCCCTTTAATAGGCCATTGCATGGCACACAATGTCTATAGATCTTCACACTTGCAGTTTCACATCAGGTACACCAAGTTGTTTGTTTTCCCCTTGACCTTTCATAAAAGGGGATTTTTTCTCTCCATCAGTTGTCAGTGCGGTATGTCTCCTTCCAACCTAAGCCCTGTGGAGAAATATCAAGGTTTGACAGGTCCAATTGTATTTGTGTGCTCAATGGCAGTCCGTTGATCTGTAAACAGTGTATCTGTCCATTTCATTTCCCCCCCTGTGACTTTTTTTGGCCCCTGGCCACTGAGAAGGATTCTCTGCAAGGCTTGTTAAGTAGGGGCATTAGCCGGTGAGCCTAGCTGCAGGGCACCATTGCACCAGTAGCCTGAGCCAGAAATATGAACTCAATCGATGGAGGCAGAGCCCAGACAGCGCCGCAACTTCACTGCCTAAACAGACGGAAAATCTGTGGCAGGAGATGATACAGCAGTTTTGTAGCTCTGTCTGTTTTATTATTCCGGAGCCCTTTTAAAGATCCCTCACTAGGAAACTGCACTCACTTAGAAACGATATAAAAACACTCTTTCGAGTGGATACTGTAGTGTTTCCATTGATTGGAAGCATTCTGGAAGGTTATAAATGGTTGTTCAGAGTATGTACCGTAAAACTGATTGTGCCATCTCTGAACCCATCTGTTTCTTTTTCAAGTCCAGCACGCACACCACAGATAGTAGCTTTTCAACTGGTTCCAAATGAGCTTCACTGTCTCGTTTCCCACAGGGGCATAAAAACGTCTCACTGAAAGACATTTATTAACAGAGGTCATGGGCCCTGCTACCTTATAAGGGAGCTGCGTTCTGCATATCAGATTAGTAGGTATTTCCTGATAAACAGAATCCGTCATTGGGATCATTTCTCCTGGGCCCTCTGCTTTGTGGTATACATGCAATTAGTCATATGTAACTAGATATGAGCAAATATAAGAGACCAGTGGTTCAATTCAAATAGGTAACCTTTTTTTTCCCCTCTTTTTTTTGATAACTGAGGAAATAATTTGGTTATTTATAAAATGGACAGCCTGGGTTACACATTCAGTTTTTAATGTTTTTGAACTTGAGTAGGCCACTAAGCTTGTGTAGAATACACAAATAAAAATAACCTTCCACCCTGTCCTTTTATCAGCTTGATCCTGTGCCACCAACAACTTCATTTTACTGTATTTGACGGATGCAATGTCACACTCTAAGTCTTTATAAACATACAGCTTAACCAAACAAAAAGAGAATGTACTTTGTGATCAAAGCATGCAGCACGTCTTACTGTTGGACTGCACTGTATTACATCAACAGTCATTGACAAACCTCCCAAATAATTTTGTAAGAATGCTTTTATAAACTTTAAGCCCTAGAGTGAGAATCAGAACAAATTCACCTTTTATGGTGTGGTCCTTTCCAGGAGAAAATCTTATACAAAATGCCTAAACAGCACCAACACTCATTAGTTTTTACGCTGTGATTGGTTAGATGGATAATGAAAGGAAGTGAGGAGGTGAGAAATTGGCCTCGGGGACGGAGCGGGGTGTGAGTCTGCAGCGAGAGATACTGTCTTCTGTTCCCGACTGTCACACGCACACACACACTCACACACACACACACACACACACACACACACACACACACACACACACACACACACACACACACACACACACCCATGTCCTGTCACAGCGGTGCTGTGACCTTTTCCTCAGGATTCATCAACATAGAGGAAATGTTTCACAATGTCCCTTTACCCAATCACACCGCTCTACTTCATCCATCCCTTGAGCCCCATAAATAAATACACATCACAGCAGGCTCCCGCTGGGGCCACACTGGTTTGGGGAATGGGTAGACAAAATTGTACTCTACTAGCACTGGTTGACAGCCATGTCTGCCTGAGCTACTCCCACTGACATTTAAATGATGTCTGACTGAAACCCTCAAAAATGCAGGGAGAGGATTGACAATGTGGAAGAAAAAAAGATTGTAAGGTAGGAAAACGTGTCTCTTAGAGATTAGGTTATCAGGGTTACTTGTCTGTGGAGAGACAATGAGCTGCAATGCATTTAGTGAAATGGAGAGGAGATTGCACTCGAAAAGCCCTTGAGATGATTGTGAACTTTGACCCAGCTTTCAATTTTTTACTAATTACAAGCAACCACTACAGACACAGCGCTCTGTTCAATGCTCCGTTGATTTTGTGAAGACTGACAGACCAGACCAGAAAGACCAGTATCTCACAACCAAAACTTTTTGGAAACAAATCTATAACACAATTGAATTGAAAGCTTCACAAATGAGTGCAAACCATTTTTGAACTAGTCTCACCCACAAATTTGCTGAAAGCTTCACAAATGACCACAACTCCCAATAGTATTTCCTGGTGGGGCAGCTCTTCAGGCAAGATGGATTTTCTTTCCTTTGGTATCATCAATGTTCATGGCACTCAAAGCCAAGTCAGAGCATTGTTACATTCAGCTTCTATTGAAAGTCTGATTGGACACAGAGGGCAATTTTTTGTCCAAAGCCTTTATAAACTGCATGTTTGCATTACATTTGACCTGAAGTCAATGAATGTTTTGACAAATAGTATACTTTTTTCCATCCGTTTTAGTGAAAGGATGGGATAGGCTAATGACTGCATGACAGCAGCATATCTTGTTCCAAGAAATGTGTGTCACTAGTAAAGTAGCTGGTGGCTGCAAATGGGTAGCCTGACGTTGTCATACTCATAATTCTAGTCAGAATATGAGTCTGAGAACTCTCCGTTGGGCTTTGACTACGAGGCGTGTTTCAAACGAGCCTGGAAAACAAATGCCTCTTCGCTCAATTGGATAGATCTACAACCAATCAGAGCAACAGAGTTTAAACAGAAATTAAACTTTTACCAATTCCCGTAGGAAGGACGGCAAAAACATATTTTCCATCGACAAATGCCTTGATTGCGTCTCTCTGTTCCTCTTTCAAAATTAATGCGCTGTCGATGTCTTCTAAAACAGACTCGATGGCAGAATCATAACATCCCAGATCTCCAGCGGTAGCAGCCATCAAAACGAATTCAACTTAAGCGCTCTTTTGTGTCGTGGGTGATTACGTTACTGTTGATCATCTGTCCATCATGTATAAAGCCCGCCCTGGCAATTTAATTGGTTCGCCCAGATTCTGGTTTTCTGTAGTTGGTCCCCAATACGAGACCCTCCAGACCCAACTTCCCAACCAAATTTTTTTTTGGGCGGGGAGAAGTTGGGCTGGCAGCCAGGCTAGCAAATGGGGGTGTCACAAGGAAAAGTAAATGCTTGGTTGGTCAGTTGGACATCTGTCTTCGGTTATTCATTTGGTTTCACATGAGGTATTCACAAGCATCTGTGTTCTGTACAATATACAGGCTTTATTCCCTGACCACATTCACAGTCTAACTTAATCGACATATTCATGGAATTTCTTAAAGGTCTACCTCTAATTGAAACCCAGTGGACTGGGTGTGCATGACGACTAGAATTCTGTGGAGGCAATTTGTTGAGTTTGTTGCTTCGGTCGTATCTGGTATCTCGACACATCTGTTGTCTTGGACACCAGATTCCTAATGACATTTTAGTGTAGTCCACCTCATCCGGATTATGAACTAATTTACTGTATGCTGCTGAGAAAAGTCAGTTGAAAAATATATTTGTACTTGTATTACAGATTTGGGTCAGGAAACTTGCTTAAGATGAATCCTGCACAGGACATTTTGAGTGTTCATTTATTACCATGAGTGTTTTATTATACGAACACTCATATACGTCCATCTCACTGAGAGTAAATCTCACGCTCAACGAGTAAAATGCTGTTAAATTAACACAACTGGGTATTTAAGGTAAAATGTTCTCTTGCTTGGGAAGTATATGATTGATTTCCCTTTCAAGCAAGGTTATTTGCAACATTCTTATGTATGGCATACAGGTAGCTGGCTAGTCAATGTCTAAGAGAGGACATACTGTACACACATACAAATATATATATATGTAAGTATAAATATAGATATGTATATAAATATATATATGTGTGTGTGTGCGTATATATGTGCGTGTTAGTGTTTGTATGTATGGGATAATGTACAGTGAGCATTGTTGCGTAAACGCATGAATCACCCTGAAGGGGTATATCTCGCTATCAACCAGATCGCTGTTCGTTATCCCGTTTTTACACAGCTACGAACAAAAGTTATAATTTTTTCACAATATATGTATATATATCAAAGAATTATTTTATTGATTAAAAAAATTAATGTATGCTTCTTCAAAAAGATTGTCCGTTAGCGTGTATAGCACCATTTTGTTATTCATAGCATATCAAAAACGAGTATTTAACAAAGCTATTTAATAAAGACCATATGTATTGTATTTATTAGATGCATAAACAACAATCCTTCAAGCATTTCATTCATCAACCTCAACATTCTATTCACCCCCACCACCACAGTGATGTGCTAATCAGGTATGTTGGGCTCCAATCGTAATGATGACAGACCACATGAAGCCACTCAGCAAAGGCAATCAAAAACATGAAGGAAGCAAGGTTGAAAAGACTCATGTTGTAAGTGAGTTTATCTTCTTCGGGCTAACGTGGTGTTTACAAAAGTAAACTCTTAAAACATTATTCCCAGGCTCTAAAAAAGAACTGTGATAGAAGTTGTAGAAACATATTAATATACTTACTGTAACCATAACCAGACTTACAAACAAGTGAAAATCCTGAAGCACCCGACATGTGTCACTGCAAGCAAATCTCCTCAGCGCCGTGTCAGAGGGCCTATTACTTTGGTGGCCCCTGATAATCAGCCTTTCCCCCACTTGAACCTCCCCAGCCCCGAGGTTTCCCAAAAGAGGTGACGCAAGACCCCGGTCGCCTCCTACCTATCTCATCTCCTGTCGCCATGGTTGCTGAGCCAGCAGACGACCACGCTGAATTAAACTACCCACGAGGCCGTGCCCAAGCCTTCCTTTTCCTGCTCCTTTCCCTTGGCTCTGTCCATCTGGCCTTAGTTAAAAATTAATATCCTGGAATCTGAAGAGCAAAAAAGGGAAGCAGGGAAGCACTGATAAGGATTCTTCACACCTTTGGGAGACACTGGTGGTACCTGATTTGCATGAATGCACACCAAATCCAAGCCCACGGCAGGTTATTTTAGTGGTATGAGATCTGCTGTCAGTAAAGGGAAGCGAGAACTCATCCGAGGAGGGGGCTGACATTACTTTTGTTGTTGCTTGTAGCTTCGCTTTGAACATGTTGGTACTATATGGAAATCTGTTTGTGATCTGTTCATATTAAGATGGGAGTCACAGAGGAGATTGGGTTGTTAGTCTGCATATTATAGAGGCCAGGCAGGAAGCACCCAGCCCTCCATCAACGTGCGCAGACACATTTCTGCGTGCACACAACACAAATCATATCCACATTACGCATTTAAGTCCCAGTGGATGTCGAAATATAACATTCCCTTCTGAGAATGATTGAAACAATAAAAAATAAAATTGGCCATGGTCTGGGATGCTTTCTACATTCTCTCGCATTTCTTTTAGATACAACTCTTGCATTCATGTTGAAACATTAGCAGTGTTGAAATAGCACTTGTTATCATTTCAACTGTGAAACTTAGACATTCTAAGTTATTATGGGAAGTAAGATTATGTGAAGATAATGGTCTATTTTGCTAAATAATGGAAAAAGGGAATGGCCGTTTTCTCCCACCGACTGAAAATTGTTATCAGAGACAATGGAGAGAATCAGTATGCAGAGTGTTTTGTTTCAAAGTCACAGATGTCTTGTGTGGGCTGAACATTACTCTCATTATTTCATAATTTGTTAAAAAGCTTTTTCCAAGATCTTCCAACTCTTTTTTCCCTACTTTGATCAACCAAAGTTCTATGCATCTATGCAGTTCTGTGTGTAGCCTGTACTATTTTAAAGGAAACGACTTTGTTCCCTGAAGAACTGGCTTGTTGACAATAGTAACCTTCTGTACCACATGCTGTGTTCTTGAGGAAAGGAAGAATAATATATGTAATATACTGTTGGAGGTCAGTAGGGTAACTATACTGACACACATATGGAGATAGTACTGGTGGAGAGGCATTCCTAATTAAATAGTATTAAGAAAAGGGAACTACAAGAGATGTAATTAGAGTAGCAACATGCACTTGCTATAGTAATTCCATGCTCCCAGACATAACAGTCTGCCTAGTGCCAACCTCCATCCCTACATCCAGACTCTGGTACTGAAAGTATTTAGCTCATATACATTCATGTCTGCTATCAGATGAGAAATGTGTAATTATAATGCAATTATAGATCCTTCAGTTAGCCGTATAACTTAATTCAAGCACCAGGGATATACAGCAGACACAAATTGTGTCTGTTAGGCTATTATTTTTGGGAAATACTTTTGAACCAGGTGCTTGTAATACTTGTTAGTTAATAATTAATACGGACCTTATAAGATGCTTATTAACATGTGTTAATAAGACTATGTACGTGTTAATAACAGTGGTGAGCGTTAGTGTTATCGTAAGTCTTAGTTAATAGGTAATAAGGGCCCTATAAGATGCTTAACATAGAAATGTGTTTAGAACATTTACTAACTTACTGAGGTATTATCACTTATTAATTCATGCTTCTTACAATCACCTGGATCTAGAGTTTTACCTGTTTTTGTTCTTCCAATTAAAACACTCAGCCAGCTTGTTTGAAATTATTCTGCTGAATTGTTTATCTACATAGAAATGTTGAACGAAAATAATTTGTTCTTAATGGGTGAACTGTGCAGAGACAGAACATCTTCATACATGTCTTAGCAAAGGTAAAAGGTATAGTAGAAATTACATAGTCAGTATAACCTGCCCATCATACATTCCTGCCAGAAAGATCCAGGATCTCCGAATTATGATAAAGTGACAGAATTGTCTGTAGGAATGTATTTTAGAGCATCAAAGTGAGACTGAATCCACTCAAGAAGCCTGACCTTTACCTACAAATCCCTCAGGTGGAAACGTAGCATTCATTTGATACCTCTTACAGGAAGAGTGACAGAACACCTGATCCCTAGAATTGACTTGACCTGAGATTGAAAATACCAGAAATAACCCAGATGTCTGCTAGAAAATCCCCCTTTGATTGCTGTAACCTTCTTATGAAAAGATAGCGATACGGAGGAGATTTGCTCGATTCCTTTTCTATCCATTTCTCCCCTCCTCCCCTCTGTATTCCTCTTCATAGCTCCTTCCTTTTCGGGACCCATTTCTTTTCAAGCAAGGTTGTACGTATCATTTGAGACAAAAGATGAGAGAGGAAAATCAACTTCATTTGATTGCCGAACTTTGGTCTCTCTACTTGAGATGTTTACTGTTTGAAAAGCATCATTTATTCTACACCCATAACGGAGGGACTGGTATTC
The DNA here is from genome assembly GCF_021917145.1 of Hypomesus transpacificus. Classification (NCBI taxonomy): domain Eukaryota; kingdom Metazoa; phylum Chordata; class Actinopteri; order Osmeriformes; family Osmeridae; genus Hypomesus; species Hypomesus transpacificus. The sequence goes on from NC_061061.1 coordinate 9,946,859, forward strand.
ATCTCCTGCTGAAAAGGATGTCGGGCACCAGTTGAAAGAACTATGTTAATCACACAAATACAAACATCTTTCAGATGAAAGACATTTTATATAACAGCCTCCCAGCCCCTTACCAGTGGATATGAGTTTCAGTTTCAAGGGTTTAATCCTGAACTCTGCTCGTCTGGTGAAAGAAGTCCCATCTGTGCTTTTCAAACAGTGACGTCCTTCAGCACATGTAGGTACTGGGTCACAGCGACTTTAAAGTTTATGCAAAAGTCACTGTATTCATGTTTTGCGATTGAAATTAAAAACATTCTTCTAAATAACGTAATCATAGGTGTAAGACTTACATAGGTGTAAGACTTACTAGGTGCTTACTAGTCTGCTTACTAGCACTGTCTCACTGTGTGTATTCCTTCACGGAAACCCTTGGATCATGTGGTAGTTATAGGCTGAGCCTCTGGGCTATGACTCTTCTCACCTACGATATGGTGTTTCTGATCTCTTTTAGACCTCGAGGTTTGTTGGTGTGGTTTCACTGTTCCCTTCCTGCTCAGGGCCATAAAAAACTTTAATCAATAGATGTGCTAAGCTAGGAAACACAGACTGCAGGAAAGTCATCTCGCCTCTTGAGACTTCCTAAGCCAACCAGCCAGGTTCTGTGAAGCTAGACCGTACCACACGAGACAAGATAAAACAGATGGATGTCAGAACAAAGGTTTGCTAGGACACAACACTGAAGTGTTTGATTTTCAGTTTTAGAAATACATGTTTCCCAACTGTAATCTTAACTTTAGCTGAAGTGTTGCTCTTTCAAGAAAGCAAAAGTATAAATAATGAATCCTTGGTTTGTGATGTGCACACTCTTACCATAATTCTAACACAATACCTAACGCTGTCTTAGCCAGAATGGTCCCCCTTCACATTTTCCTGCCCAGCACGTTGCCAGCACTAACGGCTCCTAGCCAACCCAGCTTGGTGTGGTTGCATGTAAAGGTTACAAGCAAGAGATATAGTTCAGGTCCAGCACACTCCCAGTTCGCACTCTGGCATTGCCTCAGTGCCCAGCAGTCATTAGCAGAGCTAATGTCAGGGCGGCCGGGTCTGGCTGTGATCTCCCCTGATCAAGGCCCATCGGAGCCCCTCCTCAACTGGGTCCGCTGACAGCTCTGCTGCTCCGCGCCACAATTAACCCTAAGGTCACACACCGTGTGTACCCTCTCATCTCTCTTGTAGACCCTCCCCTCAACCCCTCCCTCTCCCTAGACCCCCAACCCCCGCCCCCAGGTCAAGTCCACGAGGCCTGGTGAGTCACCATCCCTCCTCATAATCGTGGCCAGAAGTAGCTGTGACAGGTAGCAGATGGTAGTCTAGGTGCGAGACAGACAAGTGGGCGGTTTTGGCATGTCCCTACAGTAGAGAGCTGTTTACATTGAGGCTCAGCGCAAGTATCGTCTAATTGGAGCTGTACTTCAAATGCGTTGTATAAGAATGACATTTGTTTCCAGCAAACAGACCCCGCTGTGATCACTGGAACTGTGTGTTCTGGAAGCTATTTTTTAGACCTGGTATGCAAATGAGTCATGTCAATCTGGCACACTCCTTATGTTAATTTACTCTCTAACTTTTGGACTTTTAAACTGTGTTTCAGAAGAAAAAAAAGAATGGGAGGGTTATGGGAACGCTTGTGTTTTAAAAGTGTGTCTAGAGGGTTAGATTGACAACCTCTTTTTATATATTGAATGCTGTTTTATACCATCTTTCTCTCTTTCTCCCTCCCCCTCCCTCCCTCCCCCTCCCTCCCTCCCCCTCTCTCACCCTAGTGGTGTATGTGTGCTGCTCCCCTGACACCTTCAGGCAGTTGATGATTCACTTCCGGCAGTCGGGGCTGCCCCAGGAGGACTACGTTTTCTTCTACATTGACGTGTTCGGGAACAGCCTCAAATCCCAGCATGCTCAGCCCTGGGCTCGAAATGATGCTGATGATGCTGTCGCCAGGGAGGTCTTCCAGGTAAGGATTCAGAAAGCCAGAGATGCATAGAATAATGATTTCTGCTTCATCCAAATCAACCAGGTAATGTTGACTCAAAGGAACCTGTAATGTCATTGCTCAGCAGTCAGTCAGCAGTTTCTCCCATGTCAAGTGACAGGAATGTCGCAATAATCCATCTTTCAGGTAGTCTGTTTAATCAATGTCAGAGCATGGTTGGATGACCTCCAAGCCCAGCCTAATAAAGACCACAGGCAGTGACTGTCATTCTAGTTGCCTTGGTGAGAAATCCTTAAGCTCATGCTAATGCAAGGATGTTTAAATGGAGTTGGAGGGTGGTGAGAATCAAGTCAGTGTTGCCATGGACTCCTCCACTCAGCAAATAACTGAGTTAACAATGTGGGTTGAAAAACATTTACTGTCCACATACTGTAGATTTCTTTTTAAAGACCAGAGGTACATACATAGTTTTATAAATTAGCCTTATTCTTTGATTAGTAATATATACAGTAGTTAAGGATAAGGATTTTTATTGTAATTCCAAAATATGGTAGGCCTACATGAGCTGGAACGAAATTAGGTACTGAGGTCCGGTTAAAACCACTCACAAATAAATAACTAAACTAGTCATCATAAATAAATACAATAAATACAGATAACTAATCATACATGCACATAGGTAAATATTAAAACACTTGAGAAATCAGCAACATAGTAATACAATGCAGTGTAACCTTTAGGACAAAAGTTCAGTTTGTCAGATCTGGAGTATGGCAGAGTTAATAAGTCTGACTGCTTCTGGGAAGAAGCTGTTCTTTGACATGGTTGTTCTGGTTCTGATGCTGCGCAGCCTCCTGCCTGAGGGGAGAGGGACAAATAGTCTATTGGCAGGGTGGGAAAAGTCTCTTATAATGCTGGTAGCCCCAGTCCTGCACATCACAATTGCCGGGCGACTATATCCAAAAAATGTCTGTGGTTAATGTCTTAACCACACACTGCAGGGCCTTCCTATCTGTAACAGAGCAGTTTCCATACCACACTGTAACACACAAGGTGAAAATGCTCTCCACCACACAACTATAAAAAGATGTAAGGATTGTAGTTCCCAAACCAGCCCGTTTAAGCCTCCTCAGAAAGTATAGCCTTTGGTGAGCCTTTTTTACCAGGCTTCAGTTGGTTTTCCAATTGAAGTTGTCGTTGATATATACTCTAAGGTATTTATAGCTGAAGACAACTTCCACCTCAGCCCCCCCAAAGCAGATGGGAGGGAGATGGTTCCTGTTGGTTTTTCTGAATTCCACAATAGTTTCTTTTGTTTTTTCCACATTTATGCAGATATTATTATCCATACACCAGGCCACTATTTGTTCCACCTTTGACCCGTAAAGCGGACTCATTATTCCGTGAAATGAGTCCCACCACAACAGTATCGTATTGTAAACATACAGAGCCAGGCAACCCTGAGACTAATCATGAAGATGGGGTAACATTGGCCAAGCCTCTAAACCACTAGTTTGCTTACAATCTTTAAAGTGGCTTCACCGCAGGACCAGCAACGGCAAACCATTTTTTAGCAGCATGCCAATCGGTACCCTTGGGTACAGCTTGGATGAAACAGTGGTTTTAAGCTCAATGCTGTCATTAGTTCGTAAATTGCTGTCTTGCTGGAACAAGTTTACGATATATCCAGGTAGATACTGTAACAGTAATTGTGGCACTTCTTAAAACCAATATCCAGGCGTGACAGACACCCTACCCTGTTTTAAGTCTCTTTTTACCAAACCTGGAACAACCTTTCGCTCTCGTTGTGTATGGGAGCATTTGGGGTTTCATGTTTAGTCCTATTATCTGTAGCAAGCTCAGTTAGAAGCAAGTTACATTGATTGAATCCTTGTTCGACGCCACCATGTCGACATGAATTAAATTCCGGCCAGCAAGATTTTTCAAGCCCAAGATTTGTGTGTGAATAATTTCCTCCATATTGTCTTCGTTTGCACAGGTATCAACCTTGTTTTTCTCCCACCCAGCATTGGTCCCCAAAGCAATCCTTGTCTGATTTCTCTCACTTTCCCACTTGTCTGGAGCAGTGTTAAGTGCACCGGCAGCTGGATTATATGACAAATCAAATCTTGTTTTTTTCTCCCTCCTCTTTCTCATTACCCAACTTGAAGCGCTTTCATTTTTGTCCCAATTCCACTGCGAGTTACTCAGTCTACAGTATCTTGAGCAAAGTGGGATAAAGGTGGCAGAATTACTTGGGGTTAGTGACATCTCAGTCCTGTGGATTTGAAATGTACTTCTCAAATAAAAAGCTAAAGCAAAAGGGTGTTGTAATAAATGTGGGAAATAAAATGTCTCTAGAGCTCTGTCTTCTGTCGTTTCATTTAGCAGACGCTTTTCGAAAGCATATTTGATTCAAATTACATTGAGTTCAAAAGTGAAATCTTTATCGTACGGTTGTTAAACACCAACAAATGTGTCTGGGAGTTTGCTTCAGTTCATGTAACCCATTAAGGAAACTTATCTCTTCACTTGTATTATTATAATTATATTGTTACCTTCAGAGATTTTAGTTTTCTGCTCCACTGAAGTGGATCAGTGTCTACACACATTTTCTGTGGGAGGAATGACCAGATGAGAGGTTTTAATGAAGGTTATTGGGAGTCTCAATGGAGATTCCATGGTTGCTTTGACAAAAAAATATAGGAGGAAGCAGACTCTAATAACACTTACCTGTTTGGGAAGGAACAGGATTATTTCTAAACAAAGTAGCGTGTTTATTTCTCAGATAAAACACTGGTCTTTCAATATTCATAAGTAAGACTTTCTTGATTCTTGAAAAACCTTGATTTTGTGACTCATTACTTATGTTTTACAAATGTTTTCCTTCTTGAATCCAAGTATTGGAGGCTACTGATTGGAAAAATTATTAATGGCTGATTGCATGCTGGTTCAATGTTGTTGCTTTATATGGAAATTGATTGTTTATTTGAATACACGGTTTTACCTGGTTATGTTTTGAGAATACAAGACTAGGTTGATTAATACAGAAAATTAATCTTACATTAATTCCTTACATTAAAAATCCTGAATACAAAAATTGCCTATATGCCTGTATCATTTGATCACATTCAACCACATTCACCCTCCATTTTGTTCCTTGTATTTGCAGAGTGTGAAAATATTGACCTACCAAGAACCACAGAACCCAGAGTATAAAGATTTTGTCAACCACCTGAAAAAAGATGCCAAGAGAATGTTCAACTTCACTGTGGAAGACTCGCTGGTAAGAGGTCTGTGTGCATGTGTGTGCATGTGTTTGTGTTCTGCAGAGGAGGGGGAGGGGTAGGTTGCTGAGAGGAAGTGTGTGGAAATAGACGCGAGGAGGAAGGGAGCAGGGGAAAGTTAAAGGGAGGAAGAGAGCTGGGAAAACAGCGGAAGAGCTGGTGAAAGAAGAGAAGGATTGTTTCCCTCTATCCATCCAGAGGAGGGGTAATTGAGATCAAAATTAGTATTTATAAAGATGACACAGAACACAATATTGATGTTTAATTTCAAGCATAGGTTAGATTATCTGATATTTGGAACAACTTTTGTGGCAAATGATAAAGCATGGTTAGAAAATCCAGTTATATCTTTTTTTTTTAAAATAAAATACGGTAATTTCATGTAATCTTTCAGATAGTGTACCCAGTTTCGCCATTTGGCAAAGAGAGTGTTCATTTAAAGCTTTTTTTCAAAAAATTCAAATGACTGAATAGGCAAAAAGCCCACACTATGCTAATGTTAAGAGGTTTTGGTTGATGTCATGCCTTGTTTAACATTAGCATTACCAAACTAGCTCAAACCATCAAGAATAATGTGGCTTATTAAAGGTCACTCAACCCAGTCATTACATTTCACTCATCCATGTAGTTGCACTTACTTGGTCTGCACTTTGATTGCCGTTTTTTCATACAGACAGACAACAGACTGTAAACAACAACAAATAGCAATCCATGTATATGTCTGCATTTGAGTGTAGTGCTTTTTAGAGAAGTAGATGGCGCAGATGAAAAGCCTTTGACAAATTGACATGTGCTGTGCTAAGTATATTTAATGGCTAATGAGCTTGTGTACAACATCTGGATGATTGATTCAAATTAATTTGGAGGAGCAAGCTAATTTTATTTAGCAGGGCTTATCTTCTCATTATGCTTGCCACAAAGGTGCAGGGTGGCATTTTACCATCAACGGCACCTCTGTAGCTGAATCACTGATGCCTTACAGATAGCTTTCATATCACGCACAGAGAGAAGACTGACATAACTAACATAGTCGGCCTCGGATAATTAAGTAACTTTTGACATTTGTCTGGGTTAAATGTTCTCAGTTTGTTTTAGATTGAGACTTTACTTTAGACTTTACTTCTCAATGGTTCATGTTTCTGCACGGCACTTGTTATTATACACTTGATAAAATGAAGGATCTAAATCATTCTCTGATGACTTCCAGGTCAAGGCCACCAATGCTAATTTCTACACGCATGAGTGCAAAAAAAATCCTGCTTTAAATGTTTTATGAGAAGGAGAAAAGTGTTTATTACAAGAACTAGGACATTTAATCAAAACATTTTTACTGAGTTTGTACATTGGAAATTGTAGAGTATACCCTCATGTTATCCTCACACAGCAATCACAGCAGCCTCTCTCCATTCAAAACATGCTTTTCCAGCTTCTAAAAGCGAATTGAGAAGTGGCATCAGTAGCAATTTTGACTTCAGGAGAAGAGGCTGAAGAAAAACACAGACCTTGTGTTGACGAGATTGGACTGACCATGTCATCCCATCCCTCCCATCCCTATCCCCCCTCGAACACACACACTCAAACGGATCCAAACGTGTTGGGTTGTAATTTCATACTAGAATGAGAGGGTAAAGATGCAATATAGTATTTTCTGACAAAACAGTTTGGCACCTCTTCAAAACCAATTAATTCCACATCGTAGATAGTCATCGCATCATCCCAGGGTTTAGAAATACGTGTTCTATTGCAGGATATAAATGGCGTACAAGTCTTCAAAGGAAGCTTTTTCTAAATGTCGTGTCAATGGCAAATAGACAATACCTACATAAACTTGCCCAATATTTGCATATTCAAGGGTTCTCAAAGTGATTTGTTTATTTTTCAGAACGTTTTACTCAGCATTTGATGAACTTGTCTGAGAGCTTAATCCAACCATTCTCTGATTGGAGTGTTCAGTTCTATTATATTTAGGGCACTTGACACAAGATACACATGATGGAGAAAAAAGAAATCTTTAAACAAGGAGACAGCGAGAAAATGAGAAAGAAAGAAAAGACAAATAAGTATTGGTCAAATGGAGAACTTCGTTGGAACACAATTTGGGAAGCAAATTTGAAATAATATTGAAATTTGGAAACCGTTTGAAAGATGAATGAACCTGTTTCATCCCTGTGAAACACAATACGATAAGAATATAAATCCACTGTGTAGGTGTGGACAAAAAAGCACATCGTTCAAACGTGTCGAGGAGAAAATGAGGAAAGACATGGACAGTTGGACATGGACAGGTGCGTGTCTTGAGACAGAAGATTATACTACTTTTGTCTCCCTTGTTTGGCAGATGAACATCATCTCTGGAGGTTTCTACGACGGCCTGATGCTGTACATCCACGCCCTGACCGAGACCATGGCTGTCTCAGTCGCCAAGCCTGTAGGGAGCAGTGTGACCAGACGGATGTGGAATCGCACATACCACGGTCAGTCTTTCGGGCAGCATCCTCACTTAGAGTTTTTATCAAGCTTGATGTGGGTAAAACAGTCCTATCTGTGCATTTATCAGCAATGTGCGTATTTGAGTCTGTTCCTTTGCGTAATGGCATGGGTGGTTGTTTCGAGTATCTTTCTGCTTCAGAGGAACAACGTGTTAGATGGTTAAACTGTGGTTTTCCCAATTTGTATTGAATGTGTTTTAACCCAATGTTAAGACTTCACTATTTTAACTTGAGAGTATTTGAATAGTTTTTGTTAAAAGATTCGACTTTACTTCTAACAAATGATATGCAAGTCACGATAGTACTAAATAGCAATTCATTGTATTCATATAACTAAAGGACAGGGCCTTTTATCACAGTGAAATTGGACTACTTGCTTTGATGTCAACGATACAACTGTAAAGGAACTTCGGGTTATATTCGAGACAGTCATTAATGCAGCTCCATATTAAAGTTTTTCAGTAATAAGGCCATGCAGTGTGACTCACAAATGAATCAGTTAAAGATAGACGTGTTCAGCCTAGGAGGTCTGTGTTTGTGCCCACAAGATTAAATGATTGGTTGAAATTCTATTCGTTTGAGACATTTAATCTAAATTTCATGGTAAATAAAAATCTGCCTTTTCAGATAGGACTGCACTCCCGTCAGAAGGGAGATGGCTGATGATTGTTGACTTTGAAGCTCTCAAAATCGGAGATGCAGCCATTTGGTTCTGCAGCAGTAATACAGTATATATTTGATAACTTTATGGTGGTCTGTGTTTTGTCTCAAAGATGTTTTGGAGTGGTTGTGTATGTGTGTGTGTGTGTTTAACTCTAATGGTGTGGCAGGCATGTCATTAAAATTATTTCCCTGGACAATTTTTGGCTTGTGAGCCCTGAAAATAGTGCTTTGAATTATAATGAGGTTCTGTGTCCAGTAGCAACGGTAACTATTTAGCCTTTGCTTCAAAGCTTGATAAATACCACCCACTAACTTCGAACGTCTGTAACGTTTCCAAAGCACACAACCCATTCAGCTATCAGGTGATCAATGAGGTCATAAAGAACCCGACACGCTGTTGTTCCGGTCTCACTTCATACAGTTGACTGCTGTCTTTAAATGTGCTTTTCATTTGCTGTCTCTTCTTGAACTCACTCGATCATAAGCCACACACTTTACCATTTACATTTAGTCATTTAGCAGACCATTTACCATGAGGTCATCACTCTACATTTTGAGTTTCACTAGAGTTGGCCAGATTGCCGTCACCAGCGCATGGCGAGCCGCCATAGCCTGTATTTTCCATCTACAGTCTCCAGTAGCTTTTGTTGACCTGGACTAAGAGCGTGTGTGCTTGTGTTTTAGGAAAGCGGTTGGTTGTTGATCTTTTGTGGAGGTCTGAAAGTCGCTTGGGTGGAAGGAGAGGGCTGCTCTGTATGAAGGATTTGGGAAGGGATGGGTGATGGCTTAAACTTGTTTGGGAGGTCACTTGTCAGGTGGTCACTGTGTGTTCATGCTTGAGGTAACAGAAGTGACAGGGACATGAACTCAGGTGAGGGTTTGTACCGTTTGTCCTGCTCTCCTCCCGCTCTCTCCCCATCTTCTTCCCTTTCACCTAATTTCTTTGCCGTCTTTTTTCACGCCACCCATCTGTTCTCCATTACGATCCTCCACCTCCTCTTCTTTTCTCCATCCCATCTGCGGACCTCAGTTTCAAATGACCACGTGTCGGTCCTCAATCACAACGAGGCAGACATGAGCAGACAAACAGAGGAGGTAAACACTTCAGTGAGACAGCCGGAGGGCAAGATCCGCTGCAGCCAAAAGCAGATGGAGAGGTACTCATTCGGTTAGCCCGTCCAAACGTTGCCAATAGCAAGCCAAGGGCTTTTAGCATGTTTTATTGCACACACAAAAATGATTTCCTGTTTGGTTTTGTGGACCTGTCACTCCAATGCCAAGCATACAAAATTGGGTGTATAGAATTTAAACTTTTTTAAATGACTTAATTTTAATTTAAAGGTTATACATTTTCTGGGCGGAAGTCTGTATAAATGTGGTAGACAATGTAGACATTGTGAGAGAGGTTTTGTGATACTTCTTATTTTAGATTTTAACTCTGGTCTTTTTCTTAATTCCTTCTCCTGACAGCTTCCCGCTGCCATGTTCGTCTGACTCAGCCCGTTGCTATTCATTGTTGCTCTCATTTCTTCTTTTTCCTCTCCTCCTTTCGTCCTGTACTATTTTATCACTCTGAGCCTCCTTCAACTTCTAATTATTTTTCTGTCCCTGTCGTTTATGTCAGTTATTTGGCGACTCACTCATCTGTCCTCCCTCGCCTGGTCTCACCTGCTCTCCTGTTATCAGGGGATTCCTCCTTCCCGACCCCTCGTTCCATCATCTTTTTTCTCGGACCGTCTCTCCTCCTATTGTTTTTCTGTCATTCCGAAAGCATCTATTCTTGTCCCTCACCGGTGTCCAGGATCTCTAATTTCTGTTCTCCCTGTTGCATAACAAAAAGTCTGCAGGAAAACACCTAAAATAGAGTTGAAATCTAATCAGAGGCAACCAGAGCTCCCTCGGCCATTTGAACAGGAGCCAGTTCTGTCAATTTTTCTCTGACATTAGCCTCTCTCCTTTACCCTGTCCCCCATATCTCCCTTTCTCCATGTGCTTCTCTTCCCCCCCCCCCCCCCAAACCCTCTCTTTGCTCCCTGCTATCCATCACTGTACGTCCTTTTTAGCGTCAAGCTGTTCTGCTGCCCAGAAGGCGACTGCTCTTCTCGGCTCTGCTCTGTAGCCAGGCCTGGGTGTGCCTGATAATGGAAGGAGTGTATTTCCGATGCCTTGTCATCGTCAGAGCTATAAGCTTTAAGCTGTCACCATGGTTGTCTGTCACTTTAAGTCTACTGTGTGGTCTGTAGGCGACAGTAGATGGGAGGTGTTTGGTCTCTGGTTTTAAGTTTGGAGTCATAAGAATCAATCATTTATACTGTACCTTGGAATGAACCTAGAAATCCCTCCTGAACTAAAGCTTTAGTTAGCTGCGATTGCCATTGCAGTGATGTCCCTTTCTCTATCTTGTCAACACGTTTTAGCAACGTTTTAAAAGGTGTAAGCCTACACAATCTAATTTGTCATCTCTTCTTGTCTCAACTTTTATCTTGTGGCAAAAGCTGTGGGTTATCATCGGCCTATGTGGCTGAATGTTCATTTTGAACGGTAAGACACTTAAACCTTAGTTACATTGCTGGGATTGTGCTGTTTGCTAGAATAGGAACCGACGGCATTCTTAGAGCCTGAAGAGAAACAGTAACGCCCCGACTGAATTCAGAAAAGATTCAGAAATACAATATGGATTTTTACCAGCAACTTGTAAAGAACCAGTACCACAAAGAAACCCATTTCTAAATGGTAACTAAACTTAAAACCATCTAACCTTAACATAAACATACCATCCTCTGGTCTAGTTGGTGCCTCTTCCTTAGAGTCTGGTCAAACATGATCTCTATGATGTAAAGGCTTGAACATTTATCATTTCTCTTGTGTGAAGATAAGATTAACACAAACAACCTGACCAGAACCTTAACCAAAGACATCCTTTTGTACGCAACTCAAGATATGTACTGTGGTGATGTGCCCCTAGAACACAGGGAGTGAATGAAGTCACCTGCCTTGTGAAGCTGGCAATCCATCTCATGCTCTTCATGTCACATTGCCATGATACATACAATTTGCCAGTATGTACATTGTCATTACAGTATGGGGTGAATGAATGAATGTATTTGGCATCAACAATAATGAATACAGTCATGTTTTAGTCTTTTTGTGTCTGTGTGAAGGCAGCATATTTGTCTTCCGTTAGCAGTCACCTTCTGAACACCTGCTCTGATGGTTAGACAATGTCCGGGACATTTAATCATCTCATTGCTACTCCATGCATACACATTCTCCAGCAAAACAAATGGACCTGTCTTTCTACATGCCTTTTCGATGTTCTCACCAGAGCTTAGTTGACTATTTCAATATTGCATCCTGCCCATTCGCCTGTGATTCCAATCTGGATTCTCATTGAGATCAATTTCAGCAAACTTGGAGGATATTTTCAGGATCCATTAAGTACACTGACTACAGACTGTTCCGTTGCTCTGTCCTCCCCTGAGGGTGCTAACCCAGGCTGTCACCTCCTATCCCACAGGGTCTGCTCTGTCCTCCCCTGAGGATGCTAACCCAGGCTGTCACCTCCTCTCCCACAGGGTCTGTTCTGTCCTCCCCTGAGGATGCTAACCCAGGCTGTCACCTCCTCTCCCACAGGGTCTGCTCTGTCCTCCCCTGAGGGTGCTAACCCAGGCTGTCACCTCCTCTCCCACAGGGTCTGTTCTGTCCTCCCCTGAGGGTGCTAACCCAGGCTGTCACCTCCTCTCCCACAGGGTCTGCTCTGTCCTCCCCTGAGGGTACTAACCCAGGCTGTCACCTCCTCTCCCACAGGGTCTGCTCTGTCCTCCCCTGAGGATGCTAACCCAGGCTGTCACCTCCTCTCCCACAGGGTCTGCTCTGTCCTCCCCTGAGGGTGCTAACCCAGGCTGTCACCTCCTCTCCCACAGGGTCTGCTCTGTCCTCCCCTGAGGGTGCTAACCCAGGCTGTCACCTCCTCTCCCACAGGGTCTGCTCTGTCCTCCCCTGAGGGTGCTAACCCAGGCTGTCACCTCCTCTCCCACAGGGTCTGCTCTGTCCTCCCCTGAGGATGCTAACCCAGGCTATCACCTCCTCTCCCACAGGGTCTGCTCTGTCCTCCCCTGAGGGTACTAACCCAGGCTGTCACCTCCTCTCCCACAGGGTCTGCTCTGTCCTCCCCTGAGGGTGCTAACCCAGGCTGTCACCTCCTATCCCACAGGGTCTGTTCTGTCCTCCCCTAAGGGTGCTAACCCAGGCTGTCACCTCCTCTCCCACAGGGTCTGCTCTGTCCTCCCCTGAGGGTACTAACCCAGGCTGTCACCTCCTCTCCCACAGGGTCTGCTCTGTCCTCCCCTGAGGATGCTAACCCAGGCTGTCACCTCCTCTCCCACAGGGTCTGCTCTGTCCTCCCCTGAGGGTGCTAACCCAGGCTGTCACCTCCTCTCCCACAGGGTCTGCTCTGTCCTCCCCCGAGGATGCTAACCCAGGCTGTCACCTCCTCTCCCACAGGGTCTTTTCAGGAGTCGTGATGGTTTGCCACACCCCTCGCAGAGACCAACACCATGATATACTGGTTGCTGAAATATGTCTACTGACCATACAGATTTTTCGAGGAATTGCATCTCCGCTGCTATAAAGTCACTTTCTCTGAAGGGGAAAGTCTGTCCACTGTTGTTGCGAAGGAAGCAAAATAATAGATATTTCAGGAGAAAACAGATGTAATGAAGCTTGAAGCTGTCCTGGCCTACAGGGACAAGGCCACCTGCACAGTCCATTCATAACTCCAGAATACCTTCTCAGACATACGCGTACACACTCCTTTTGAAGAGTGTTTGTTGTTGTTGCTTAACCCTGTCAAACTATCTTTCATCCCAGGAATTTTACATTAGATCATGGAGTGAACATTAAAGCTAGCATATAGTGAGCATTCTTCCTTTTATTTATTTTTAACAAGGTCCGGGTATAAATGTATTTTGGAGATACAGCACATCTGCCCAGCAATGGAGGGGACTGTTGAGTGGATGCTATTGATTGAAATTCACATTTTGTCGCCTGAAAATGACAGAATGTTTCGTTTTCTGTGGGCTTGTCACTGCATGATTCCTGGCAGTCGGAGCTTCTTTTCCGTTCTTCGTGTGTTAGTTCCAACAGGATTAAATGAAGTGGAGCTGGTGTCCTGTGGAGATTCATTTTCTATCATTTATAAAGAACTGGGCTAGAAGGATGGGCTAGAACAGTTCTGTAAAGCGGGTGAATACAGAGCTGGACAACTACACGATGCATACTACTAAGTAGATTATATAAATGTAATTCCATTTCAATTTAATGGAATTACCTGGGGCCTTAGAGTAGGAATAAAAGGGTAGAAGGAATATCGTAGATAATGATAATTGTGCATCAGAATTCTGATGGGTATAACCACAGAGCAGAGCATTGTTAGGGTATTATCACTCATTCATCCTTCCTGTTTTGACGTAAGGGAGCACTATGAGAGAAAAATTGGTTGGTTTTCACTCTGTTATTATATAGTATGAATTGATCATCACAATAAAAAAAGGGACATGGATGGCGAAGTCTGGTAGCGTATGCATCAGACAGAGAGCACAAGGAGGAGGTGGAGGGATCAGGTTACAGCGGCAGACTTCACTTTAGCTCCCGGTCCATTAACTAATGGAAGGTCGTAACCAGTGTGGATGCTTGTAAATGTGTCTGCAGTCTTTTCACAAATCTATGTTCAGCTTAGTTCAGTCCAAAGACTTGATGCCAAAGTAATGGATAACATCTTACCTTACGTCAGCAATGAAGTCGTTTCTGCTCGGCTCAAACTCAAAGTAAATCCAGCAGGTATCACTTATGGCAAAGCCAAAGGAAAATGTCTGCCTGCGTGTAGGAAAACATTTTCTGTTCTATACTATTCGTTTCTATAAAATGTTCCCTGATGAGAGACAGTGCTAACCAGGCAAAATGAAGATTTTGTAATGTTTAGTTTTAAACTGTTGTTAATCCTTCACCCGCTGAGTTGCATATTCTCTATGCTATATGAGAATGTATCTCAGGCTCATTTGAGAGGGTATGGGTCTATATGAGGTGGTTCCTTCAGTTACATCACGGGGAGTCAGGTGGCTGAGCGGTGAGGGATTCGGGCTAGTAATCTGAAGGTCGCCAGTTCGATTCCCGATGACGTTGTGTCCTTGGGCAAGGCACTTCACCCTACTTACCTCGGGGGGAATGTCCCTGTACTTACTGTAAGTCGCTCTGGATAAGTGCGTCTGCTAAATGACTAAATGTAAATCTACTTCTGGGTCTGGAAACTCTGATGACCCTGTCCCCAACCCTGTTCCTGGAGAGCTACCTACATGTAGGTGTTTGCTCCACCACTAATTTAGCACACCTGGTTCTAATAATGAATCAAATTGAATCAGGAACCTTCCGTTTTGTATTATTGTGAGCAATACCCATAAGCAATAAGTGTGGGTAGTGTCCAAAATTCACTAGGATTGTGACTTTGCATTTTTTGAGCATACTTCTAGTGCTGTAGTACACTTTTTAACATGCATGTTCTCTCTGGTGTACACTATAATACAGGGAGCATACAGTACAGTCTGCCTAGTTACAGTTATGCAAAGCCATGTTCTCCAGTAAATCGTTAAACTGAACTAAATGTTCAAGACTGCATCTATGACTCAGGTGCCTTTTGCCAAACGGCACTCAGAAAAGCACATGTATACCCACACTACTGGGGTTTTCATTTATCTTCTGCTTAGTTATTGGCCACTCCACCTTTGCTTCTCACTTCCTGTCCTTTTGAAATCAAAGTAAAAAAAAGGCCCCCTTTCTCTGCCGGTGGCAGTCTTACTGCTGGTCTGTTATCAGAGCGACATGCTACAATGAAGACTTCCTCTGTCACAGATTAGATTTGAGGCTGAAATAATCCCCTGCTCAGATGCCAATTAGCTCCATGTCGTCCCCATGCACCTTCTCCTTAATGACGTACGGTCATTAGCTGTATTCGATTCATGCAGCGCCGACTTGAAGCTGAGAATGCCATTGGCTGCTTCAAGTCAGCCGGGCTGCAGGCGACTGCAGGCGACTGCAGGCGCCGCCGGCGCTGCATGAAATCAAAAGCACCTATTGTGTAAGCTAGTCAATTCCAGCACTTTTGAGGGCTGGCATTAGTTCCAGGCAGAGAAGTGAAGTCCTGCTCTGATTGCGAGCATATTTTTTGAATGCCCCCTATGGCTCACTCCTCTGCGGCACAAAGGAAGGCTGTAACCCAAGTCCCTTACCGAGCAGGGAGAGCTAACACAGCTAGGTTCATCCACATCAGGGAAACCACAAAGAAACGAATGCCACCATATTGTCATTCAAATTGATTATGCATTTAAACCAAGTAAATCATTGACATGTCGGTGAGGGTTTAACGGTGGCTGTATGGTTGGAGGAATTCATTATTTTTCGTCTGTATTTATTATTGAGTTGCGTATTTCGCAGCAGTTCTCCGCAACTTTGCCGTCATGGAGGGTTTCAGTCCTAGTTGAGTTAACATGTGCACGCCCATCCAGTACCCTCCCCCCCCCCCCCCTCCCTCCCATCTACACGTATTCCTGGAAAACAGGACACCATCTATCATCTACCTACTATAGCGCACACATTACTCTCTGGTCAATGCTAAATGTTTTACATCCGCTAAGTATTTGCTAAATCATGCCCCCCCATACCCCCCCCCCCCCCTCCCGGCACCACCGCAACTTCCACTTGCCAGACAGCCCCAGACCATCAAACACCTCCAACCAACCAACCTTAACGTAAACAGCACTGTTAATCATTTGCCCATCTGTGTGTGAGACCTCTTCTAAAAGGGAAGTCAGCTGTGAGAGACAGTTTATTTTTTTATGACCAATGACTGTCAGTTTAAACCTGGGTCGCTTGTGCAATGACAGAGGTGTGTGTTCATCTTCAAGGGGATTGTGTTTGCTTGTGCAAATATCATGCATGCTAATAAGAACGTGGGGGCAGACACTGTATGCGAGTGTGTGCACTCAAATACCCGTTGTGTGTGTTTATGCACCGCCGTGTTTCTGTGTGTAACCTCCCTACCGCCCCCATCTCCGTCTAAACAAGCCCTTCACATCGCTGACGTCTCATCTCCTACACCTTCACTGGCAGCCGCAGCACCTGCAGCAGTTATTTATGGCTGCAATAACCTCATCTAGATCTGACATTTTCTAACTGCTAATGGCTCAGCTTGTCACAACTCCGCAAATGTCACTTCTTCTCTCTCCGACATAAAGACACCCCTTGCAGTGTGTGCTCAATAGGTTACTGGTGCCCTGGTGGTCCTTATCTGGGACACGACCGGATGGTTATCTGGGTAGGAAATTAAATGGTGTCTAGATAGTTGAGCCCCTAGGTTTGAAATGCATGATGGGAAAGCTAAAACCCTGCCATTTCACGTGATAAACGGGCCAAGGGGAGGAAGATGGAGGGTTGGCAACAAGACAAAAGACTTCTCATCTCTATGATATGTGCCTGTGTGTGTGTGTTTTAGCTCATAACACGAGGCCTGCACAGTGTGTTGCTTGCTTTGTGCGATCTCAAACACAGGTGCGTGTCCTATTCACCGCCACTTCCACAGATGTTTTCTTGACGACAGCGTTTGTTTACATGTGCTTGCTGCCTGTTTTACACCTCGCTGCCTGTTTGTGTGATTAGCCGGTGAAGGTGATTCACTCTCTCGTGTCTGCTGACATCTCCCACCCAGCACTCTTTTGAAATGGTAATCTGAGCTCCTGTGCTAATGTTCCGTAATTATAGGTGCTTATTGGCTCCTTGGATGGAAGGTTTCATCTGTGAGCGTTCTGCTTTTTGGTTCGGACCGATCGGCTTCTCTCTATGTCTCTCTCTCATTCCCTAAGCCTCTGCTTGTCACCTGTTCCCCTCTGTCCAGGTGTGACAGGACTGGTCCACATCGATGAGAACGGAGACAGAGAGACAAACTTTGCCTTGTGGGACATGGCAGCCACAAACCTCAGTACCTTCCAGGTACCTCACCCTACACAGACCAACAGCACACACACACAAACTCAAACAGACTTCTTTTCTTAGCATAAGTCAAGGGTGATAGCACTCATCCGTGTGCCAGTCTTACTACACAGTCTGTTTGTGCTTGACAGATGGGATAATTACATGTGTCAACTCAGGAAGACAGCTTAGCCTTCCAGTTAGCTGTAGATGCTCTACATGGACAGACACTCCTGTGAATTGAATCGGATTAGATATTGCTCTCAAAAGAGAAATGTTGCAACATTTGGACCGAAACTGTGTTTTTCTGTAATTGTGTAACATGACATGACTCAGATGACAAAAAGGGCCTCTGATGCTTCTAATGGTGCCTGGAATCAGGAAGTTCTTTCAATTAAATTATATAAAGTGCATTCAACTCAAGAACCCCTTTGGCACAAACACACTCACAATCTCACACACACTCACCCAGATACACACAAACACTCAGAAGTTAATGATTGAGCCGTCAGGAAGAGAGACAGAGTTTGCGATTTTGTGTGCTTGTGCGTGTTAGAGTGCTGGTTGTGTGTATGTGTGTGTGTGTGTTTGTGTTTGTGTGTGTGTGTGTGTGTGTGAGAGAGTAGCTCACCAGTAGACTCAATAATCATTATACCTATATTGTATTGTGGACAATAAAAGTTAGCTGTGGTTTTAGAGACAAAGTTGTGAGTGTCTGTGTTAGTGTTGTTCTTTTTCAGTCGTTTCTCAATCCATAATCTACAGTATATCGAGTCAAATTAGCCATAAAATAACCATAAAGCCAGCCACTAATGTTGGTCTAATCCGCGCCATGTTGGTTGTGCTGGTGCCAGATCGTGCTGGTGTACAACGGCTCTGAGAAGAAGCTGAAGCCTGTGCCGGGGACGGTCATCCAGTGGCCAGGGGGCGCTGTTCCCCGCGACGTGCCCGCCTGCGGCTTCATGAACGACAACCCTGACTGCCGCACAAGTCAGTGCCCAAGCCTGCCTCGTGTTGAAGTGAAACTTTGAGTCTCTTTTATGAGACAGACACTGAACACGCACAGTGTGTCACTGTGTTTTCTTCTCTCCAAGGAACCATAACCATCCACCAGATGGTGTCTATTGTGGTGTTCTTCATCATTGTCATCATCCTCACTATCACAGTGTTCATTTTCAGGTGAGTAGGATCCTTCCACAGATCGGACAG